>NW_008238373.1:263837-271999 GCF_000691975.1 Corvus brachyrhynchos | reverse complement strand
AACATTTGACAAAGTAATTAAGAGAAGAATGGTCATGATCAGCTGCCTTTGCCCTGTTACCAAACACAGTCAATACACAGTTCATGACTCCAGCAGATGTTCGTGCTTTACAGGCTTATTGGGAACTTAAGGTCTTAGTTTTTCTGTCCTTCCTGTATTACACGGATGGAGACTCTAAACAGAGAAGCCCCTGAATTACTAGTAGCAAGTATTAACCCATCCAACACAATCTACTATACAAATCAACAAAAAATAAACTGCCCAGCAGTTTTATTTCCACAACAGAGCTAATATGAAATAGGCAAGCTTGAACTCTCTTGACAAATGGCAGAAAAGCTTGTTTGGGCAAAGGACTCTGTCAGGGTCATTGGCTACTCATCCATCACTCACCATACCTCCCAGTTAATACTTGGCTAAAATAATCCTGCTCACAAGACATGAATCTACAGTGCAGAGGATAGAGGGTCACGTTTTAATGAGGCAGAGTCAAACCCTGACTGTAAAGAAGCATTTGTGAACTCCCCCATCACTTACATCCTCATCTCTGCCTCTACCCCATCTCCTTACGCTACCCATCTTCACATGGCCATGGACTTGCTTACATCACAGGATTAATTCAAATCAAAGCTAACCCTTCTCAAAGGATACAGAGAGGAGTTTTGTGTGTGTGCATGCTCAGACAAGACAAAGGTAACAGAAATTTAAAATTAACTGCCTAATAAAAAGGTTGGGTTTGGGGTTTTGTTTGTTTGTTTAAACACAACCAGATTAAAACTGCTTATAAAATGAGGGCCTAATTCTAATACGGACTACTTCAGCTAATTCAGTGAAAGCACCGTAGTTAAAATCTAATTTGGCAAAAGGCATCTCTAGTCACGCAAGAATGCAATCTTACTGAGAAGCTATGATTGGTGGCAGGATATATGGCTCCTAGGCAAACTCCTCTTCATCCTGTCAATTCCTGGGCTTCAAACACTGGAGTTTTTGCTATACGCTAGACACCCACCTGAGCTTCACAAATATATCAGAGATCAGCTGCAGAAACTGGGGACAGATACCAGCTAGGGATTCTCAGATCCTCCAGTGAGAAAGCTGAGAAGGAGAAATGAACAGATGACACTTTACAAATCAGAGATATTCTGCAGGGAGCCTGGGCCAAGTCTCATTAGAAATCAAAAGTTAACTCAAAATGGAAGAATATAAATGGAACACTTCATATGCTTAATTTTAACTAAAAAATATCCAACAATCTCTAGACCCAAATAGACTATGGTGGAAAAAAAAAAAAATCTCTTTTCAGGTTCAAGTTTGGTTAGCATCTCTCTTGCGTGATTTTAAAAGTACTGAAGTCCTTAAGGAAAGAATAAAATCTTGCTATTTTCAATTTCCCAAGCACCATGTCTCACACTATCATAACCACTAAACAAGGTGCAAAGCTGGAGAGAATCTGCCAGAGTGTGCAAACTGCAAAGCAACCAGTACTGAGGTGATCTCTGTTGCATTTCAAAACCCATTTTTTGATGAAGTATCTTAATAGAGAAAATTTCTAAAGACCATTCTTAAGAATATTTTGCATCAGTGATATGAATACAACTGTTAATGCAAGACAGTGACTGAAACCTTAGTCAGCTAGGAATTCCACATAAAACACAAGCTAAAATAAAATATTAAGTTTATTCTTGTAACATTATTGGTCAAAAATAATAAAGGCCCTGCATGAGCATGTAGAAACAAACCACTGTCATCCAACTGTTCAGAAACTTCTCTAGTTTTGAGTTTTTCATTCTGTATTCCTAACTAACAGGTATATAATCAGTAACTATACCAGTACATTTTACATCGTGACTTGACTGCTAATGTAACTGATCGCTATCTTATCTTAGTTAAAATCCAACAGAATTTGGAAAAGTGCTCTCTATGCTAATGTTCAAGAATGTTCGCAAGAAACATGTTATTACTAAAACAGCTTTAATTCAGAGTACCCAAAGCCCAACTCAGAATCAACAGAATCACTGGTTTAGGTTGGAAAGGATCTTACAGACCATCTCATTCCAACCTCACTCACATAGACAGGGACACCTTTCTAAAACAGGTTTCTACTAAACCAGGTTGCTCAGAGCTCCCCACCTAACCTGCCTGGAACACTTCCAGGCATTAGGCATTCACAGCCTCTCTGGGCAATGTGTTGCAGTGCCTCACCACCCTCACAGTGAAGAGCTTATTCCTAATATCTCAACCTACCCCCTTTCACTTCAAAGCCATTCCCCCCTTGTCCTGTCGCTACATGCTCTTGTAAATAGTCTCTCTCCATTTTTCTTGTAAGGTCCATTCAAATAATACTTAATGGTACTTGTCTGTTCTCCTTGAGTTTTGATGCATGAAGGTCAAAAAAAAAAAAAAAAGTCAGAAAAGTCAGAAAATGTACAGAAAGAGGAAAATGCAAGCAAAACTCCTCCATGTACTTACTCTATTCAAAAGGCATTTAAAAATAATTTGCAAGTAAAATCAATCTTCCTTCTTTCTATATGATTTTACGTGCTCAGAACTTCAGTATAAGCTACCTTTCAAAAAACTCATATATACCTACATATGCATTTAGGGTATGGAAAGGAGTGAAGAAAAGGAAGTACATTATGTGCCATACAGAAAGGAGGCTGGCAGCTAACCTTAAAATTCTTAGACCGTAATAGGAATAAAGAGGAAAAAACCCATACGTATATGTATGCGACTCTGGCTGTTGCAGTCCAACTAAGTCATTTTAGCTTCAGTTAATTTCCAGCAACAAAGGAGATACAAAGGGCTACATGTGTATTCTTTAATATACAAGATTATAACTAATATAAAGTCTTTTTAAATTTACTATTATTATCTATTAAAGAATAACTAATTTTACAGCTTTCTAACATGTAGCTCTTAAGCTCTAAATCACTGACCATAACTAATAAGCAGTGTAATAGCATGAGTATCAGAAGTAAAACCACAGACTGCAATTTTGTTGATTGTAAATCATCATCATTTTAATGCAAAAGCAACAGCAAATCTCCGTAATTACTGGGTGCATTTTGAATCACTTTTATGATTACTGCTCTATACCCATTAAAAATCCAAAACACTGAACTGCACAGGGTATAAAACTAGAATTATGATATACTACAAACTGTAATTGAAATCCATAAATTTCCTTACCAGTGTTCAAAATTATTTTGTTGCCAAGAATTGCAGCCCTGAAAAATTGACTTTACAAACATTTACTTTATCTAAGAAAGCAGTAGGGGCAGGGATAGTAGTAGTTGCTTTGAGATATGTAAATAAAAAATTAAAAGCATCAAGGACCAGATTTGGCACTCCTGCTTGTTTATGTAATACATGTGGCCACCAAACTTGCCAATTAAAAAAAAAATTATCTAAGTGCTACAAGCGAAAACTGAAAAGGTCAGCAGTGGTATACACACAGTTTGGACTTGTAACCAAAAACTTCCAAGACACAACTTGTAACACCTGGGATAACTTACCATGTACAGCACTGTCCAAGAATATTCCACAAAGCAGTAAAACACTGTACATCACTTTAAAAAGAGAAAACAAAACCAAACCCAACCCAGGAAACAAAAAAGAAAATGCCCACACATTACTTGAGTAACCTACTGCATTTCCTCAGTAATAAAAAGAAAATTGGCTTCTAGAAATGTATGCTTTTTAGGAGAGGTAGAAAGGAAATCAGGAAAATTAAATACCTCGTAACAGGGAAAGACTTGAATGTTTCTAGAGATATGAAAGTGTACACTAGCTAAACATCCCATAGAATACCAGATTAAAAATTCATCTGAAACAAACCCACATTCAGACTTAGATGGGTGCAGGAAAGGGATATCAGGATGCTCGTGGATTCAGGCATTTGAACAGCCCAGTTTACAAGGAGAGACCAGAAGATCTTTCCTTGTTTCAGCTATCAGAACAAAGACGTTGAAGAGATATGCCTGCTCCCATAGTGCTGTGAGTCTGGGCTACCCCTTGAATGGGGACTATCGCTGCAATTCATATCTTCATGAAAGGAGATACACCCATGCTAGAAACTATGCACAAGGTGCTGTGTTGGGGTTCTTTTTGCATTATAACTGAAAATCATTAAACTAAAAGTCATTATTTATGTTTTTTAAAATATGAAAACCAAATCCATGATAAATGTAGGTTGAAAATGAGAAGACAGCTTCTATTTAAAACTAAAAGAAAAAACTGAAAAGCACAGTATTGAGGATCTTGCAGTGCTTCTATTAAGATGACTGATAGGAATAAACCAGTTTGTTAAGTCAGAAAGATTCTTCCACACCTACATACTGATGTCATTGCCTGCTTTCACTGGTCACTGAAGTTGATTCTAGTGTGCAAGAAAAATTGCTTTTTATTCTGGTGGGGGTTTTCCTAAATTATTCACACTGAAAAAAAAAAAATAAAAAAATCAGCAAGATACAATTTGCAGATCCTTCCTGAAGAACCTCCAAGGATAGAATTTGAACAGAACAAGGTAAAAACTACACTTGGCCCTTTCTTTTCCTTTCCTCTCCTTACCCTTTCTTCCCCTTCCCTCCCCACCCACCCCTCCATCCCCCAACTTCAACACAGTAATTTCTACATGATCAGATTATACATTCTATTGTATAACATTCTATTATGAGCCACAGTCACGGTTGAAGAAGTATTCTTTAATCTAAAAGACCCTTTACACAGATTTATAGCTTCCTGTACGTGATTTCCTAATTTTCCCAAAGCTCCAGGCTAGGAGCAACTGTAAAATGTTTCCCCTAAAAGCAATATATTGAACTGTTTCCAGGACTTGTGTGGTGAAAGTGGGTAACAACAGTATTATTTAAGAATGTTTTTTACTACTTAAACTGTTGAAAACACCAAACTTCACATAAGTAGATGAATGTGTGGTTCAGCAATTAAGCATAAAAAAACTCCAGTATGCTGCAGCTTGCCGCCTTCTCATTAAGATCAGCATTTGTGAATCAAAACATATTCAGTCCATTAGGATGATAATGCAGACAACATTCAAAGACACTGCATGGGCCCCACTGCATTAACCAGATCTACTGATTATACAAGTACAGGAAGATATACAGCAGAGAGAAGCAAACATGGGGCTTTTTCTCATTTATCCATTCCATTGCTACACATGAGTCAGTTGGCTTTCTTTTCTCTTGCCTGTGCATTTGAACTGTCCAGGGCTTTTCCATGAACTTGATTTCTTTCAGCAGCACATCCCTTCCCCTGGTTAAATTACTGTGCAATGTTTCATGATACTGTGCATGTCCTTCACAGACTCTGCTTTTGCACATGCACATTCCTGTGGCACCTACAGACAAATCCTGCTAAGGCACAAAGTGTTTGAAGTGGAGAACAAAGTTACCCTCACAGCTCCCCCTACCCACTAGAAAACTAGCAGAAGCTGAGATGGAGAGGACACACAGGTGTCTTTGTCTGACAGACACTGTCATCTATGCAGGGGTCAACAGTTGTGCAGAGGTGCTCACCTACAAGGCTGGGTTTATGATCACAGCATGGGAGGGAAATCTAGACTGCATGCAAGGAGATGGGCTGCTGCTCAGCAAGAAAACATGCTACCCTCACCCAAAACTGGTGGTGTAAGTGACCAAGAGCAGTGACTTTTTGGGTAAAGGAAGACAACAGAAGGATGAAACAAATGTGTATTTGTTGGAAAAATATTTTATACTGTACAGGCAGTATTTATTGATCCTCCCACATAAAAATGCTTCCGTTTCATTAATCAAAAAGTGACACAATGCTTAACAGTCAACCTAGACTTGTCTAGAATTAATTATGCCAAATCAACCTAATCTTTTTGTATACCAGACAAGTTGCCAGGAAAAAAAAAAAAAAAAAAGTGGATGCCAAAAATCTTTACTTCATTACATCTTTTGATGTTGTTTCACAAGACATTTGGATTAGTAAACTAGAGAAGCACAGTATAAATCAAAATAACAAATGAGTACAAAATATGAGGAAAAAATATTTTTACGAACAAAAATTTAAAGAGGGAACAAGACAAGTTTTGCAGAGGGCTGTCCTCAGTACAGCAATAATCACTGGTTTTAGTAGTGATTTGGGTAGAGAAACAGAATGATTTTTTTTTATCAGCAGGCCACATTCAACTGGAAGGAGCAGTAGTGCACAGAGCAACAGGCGTAGCCTTCCAAGCAGTCTTAAACTGGAGGGAGAGCCCGGTAAATGTTATTCATCAGGGACAACAGCAAGAAAGTACAACTGACCACGAAGCCTTACATACACCAATAATGCAAAATAAATAGCTGGCTCTGCTACCCAAGGTCTCAGGGCCACTTGTGGCTCCAAGGCATGAATCAGCAGTATCACACCATTACAAAAGGATAACAGCCATATGGGGGTAAACAAACCAAATTATCAACTGCAAAGAGAAAGTAACTTATGCCCAACACCAGCAAGGCCCCAACAGGATTCACTGCCCAGAGCCCTTCAGTCCAACAAGGGAAGAGACCAACTTCAAAGGACAAGAACTGGCCTAGCAAGTATAACCTAAAAGGATTAATGAACCATGTTTATTAGTTAAGCAGAGACCTTTAGGTAGAACTTCGTAACGTCCTTGGGCAGCTAAAGCTTGTCACCAGAGGACAAGACAAAAACCTTTATTCTCCATGACCATGGCAGATGTGGCAAGAAGTAACATGCTAAAACTGTTGCATGGAAGATTTAGGAAAAAATTCTAATAGTAAAGATAGCTTATTGTTCTCAAATGATTAATAGCCAAGATTAAGACCACCAGTAACGTGACTTTTGCAAAGTTAAAAAACTACTTGTCAATCACTAGTTTCAAAATCCAGCTCACACTCGAGGAAAAAATACTTACCAGTATGTCACCTCTCCTCAAAGGTATTGGACAAGTATTTCAGCCACAAAAACTACCGAGGGTTAGTGCTACCAATTAGCTAAACAGCAGAAGGACATTTAACTCCCTGTGTGGATCTGATGTCACATAAACAGAATTATTTTTACAACTTTGGCAACATCCGTTTGGTCAAATCTTAGATACATTGAAAGGGAACACATGGAAAACGGCTGAACCATTTTCCCTCCTTCTTCTGGTATTTAGAAATACTCATTTCCATGCAGCACTACCACTTATTTGTGCAGGATCAAAAAGAAGCTTATATAAAACTGCAAGAAACATTCTTCAGCTGCAAGCTGTCTAAACAACATCCAGAGCTGGGATTTAAACATGAACCTCTGGAAAAAAAAAATGCTTTTCTTTTGCAATTTTTTCTTGTATTTAAAAGAAACTGACAGTATTTGGAAAGCCAGGGTTTAACTATTCTTTATACATAGTTTTGAGAATACAGAAAGAAAACATCCTTAGGGTGTTCTTAGCATATCCTTTCAGGCTTGTTTTTTTTTCCAGGCTGAGAAAGTGGTCTACATGAGCACAAGCAATGGGATAACAGGTCTAAAAGTGTGTGTATTTATCAGAAAAGGGAGCAGAAACCATAGATTCTGAAGAAAAAGCAAAGAAGCATATGGGCAGAGAGCCAACAACTCCTCTGAACAAATGACTTTAAATTAAAAAGGAACAGAAAATTAGTACAATGGCTGTAAAATTTCCACCTTCAGGACTGACCAGACACAATAGAAAACCTATCTACCCATCTCCAAACAAATCCCACTCCTTCACCAAAGTCAGAATGATCTTGTCCTTGGGCCATATAGTTCCAAAACTGCATGAGACAACTCACAAAGCAAAATCCTTTTTTTCTCAGTCAGGCTTTCTTGCAATTTCTTTACTAAAGCTCATACCTCCTTTCCAAGTCTTGCTCCTCCCAGGCAGTTTAAGTCTAGTAAGGCACTAATAATTAAAATATAGGATTACTTTTCCTTAAAAGGTTAAAAATCCTTTTGAAAGAGACATACAAGATCAGTAGATAATTATAACACAATTATTAATTTATTCCATTTCTTGCCTTCTAAATATTTTTCATGTACCAAAAAAAGCACCTCATTCTTACTGACTACACTTTCTATTCCCTAAATTCTAGGTGAAAAATGGAAAACCATTCAGAATTTCACCAGACTGTTTGACAGG
Organism: Corvus brachyrhynchos; assembly: GCF_000691975.1. Taxonomy (NCBI): domain Eukaryota; kingdom Metazoa; phylum Chordata; class Aves; order Passeriformes; family Corvidae; genus Corvus; species Corvus brachyrhynchos. The sequence continues at coordinate 263,871 of NW_008238373.1, read as the reverse complement.
CTACAACTTACAAACCTCCAAATTCAAAAATGAA
>NW_008238373.1:251873-263812 GCF_000691975.1 Corvus brachyrhynchos | reverse complement strand
GGTTTGAAGGGGGTGAGCTGGAGAAAGATAGAAGCAAGCAAGAAAAAAAAAATGAGAAAGAAAAGAGGTAGAGATTTATTTAACAGCATATGGCTGACAACATTAAGGGGGGGTGGGGGGAGGGGCACCCAAAATCCCAGCAGCTCATTCCAAGGAGAAAGGACTTCACCAGCTCATGAAAATAGCAGCTAATAAAAATATGTTTTAAAAACCATTTCAATCTAGGCAAGATTTCAACCAGAAACCATACTGGTTACTTTTTTTTACTTACTACTTTGAAAGCATAGTCTTAGCTCCTTGGCAAAACCCTCAGTCCATTTCCAACAAAATCAATAGCAAAATTTCCACCAACTCACACGATGGGAGTAATGGGCATGACCTACAAACCTGACAGAATCTACTGTAAATATGTTTTTAATTTGAAAACCCTACTATAGAAAAGATAACTGATAACACTTCAACTGCAGAAGTTTCCTCTTCTATCAAAAGAGCTATTTACCCAGCAACATACAATTGCATATTCCATATATTTCACTTTCAAGCCGCTAATGAGTGGACCACAAGAAAGTACAGCAAGACAAAAATTCAGTTCTGTAGTCTGTTTAGGTTTTAGGTGTTTTTGTAATGCTTTTAAATATTCATACATGCCCCCAAACCTATGTAATATTAAAGCCATAAATATTTCTCGTTTAGCTTATTATTATCCATGACAGAAACACAACCACCAATAGATAATTACTAATCAGGTAATTATCTGAAAGAGTCTAGAGAAAATTTTGTTTTGGTAAATGGAACACTTTGCAAGACAAGCACACACTAAAATAAAGGAAGACAGAGCAAAAGGAGAAGGAAGAACTGGAGAAAGAAAAAAAAAAGGCAGCAGAAGAAACAAAACTATCAAAGAGCAGAGGTAAGTTCTGGGAGGGGCTGTATAAAGTAGCAAGGTATTAGTAAAAACACCCAAGTCACTCTGAAAGTCATTTTTAGGATACCAACTCTAAAAGTTTAGAGCAAAATTTAGATACCATGATTGATTTGAAAGCAAACCAATGCTAGCATTTCAATTAAAACTAACACACCTTGAAAACATTCGATTAGACATCTACGAATTAAAAACTATCAAGAACAGGAAGCATATATTCATACTGCACAAACTTTCAGGAAAAACAACAAAAAAAGGAAGATTTTAGAATGTGTTAAGTAAAAGGATCACACTGCTTTTGTCTAGTTGTGTGGCAAATTCGAATTAGAGAAAGACATTTTTCTATTGTAAATATGGCAAGATGCAAGGAGAGGAAGAGAAAAATAAGCTCTTGAAATTCCTTTGATACCTTCACCTTGAATTAAATTCATATTCATTGTAAGTATAAAGCTACTATTTATTATTGAGAAGATGATACTCATTTCCTTGTCCCTGTAGGAAGAAATATGCTTAGCACAAAGGAATTTCTGCCTTATTTTCCAAAATGAGATCAATAATATTAACTATTACATCAATTTCAGCCACTGAGAGGTCTATAAAACAAGTTCTATAAAAACCTAGACAAAACCATGCCTCTTCCAAACCCAAACCCATCACACACACATAGAGGATATACTGCAATAGCTTATTTCCTGATAGATGCCATAGGAATTGACTTAATGAATCCAGTGGTTGCATAAGCAGTTATTTTTAATATACATAAGTTAAGTATAAATTCTCTTTTAAATATGTTTCCAGCTCTATGATGAAATAATTCCTTAGGGAAATACCTCAATCCTTCACAACTCCTTAAAGAAGTGCATTAATACCCACTACTGAAGGCTCATAGGAAAGCCACCCAATTTCATAAGCGATGCAATATTTTATAAGAAGCACAACACCCAAACTAGCACATACTTGCAGTAGTATCAGTATAAGCCAACCTCCACAAGAGATTCAGACCACCTCTTACTATGATAATATCTGCTTTCATTGACATGCATAAAACCTACCCATGGCAAGGGTCACTGCAGGCAGAACTCCCTTGGCAAAATATCCCCACAAGACTCAAGCCTTTGCAGTGCTACTCATATTTATAGAGGTAAATGAGCACTGAGGCCACCAGCCTGGGAGCACTCAGGAGCAAGCCTGGCTCAGCTGATTTCCATTGCTGCCTGATGGCAAATAAGCTCCCTTCCTTTCACTTGAGGGCACATGCATGCCTTTCTGTCAAAGAGAACAAAAAAATTTCCTGGGGAACTACTGCATCAGGACCCAAAACACTAGTGAGGGAGAATTTTTCAAAATTCCTTCAAACTAGGAGTTTTTAGACCACATGCCTGAGAAATATTGAAGATTTCTGCCTTAACCTTTGCTAGGGATACAAATGTTACTTCTTGAAGAGATATAAAATGAGTGACTGGGGGTTTTGTTTGGTTTTGACATTACTGGCAATGACACATACACATTTTATGAGTCCTAATCTAACAGTATGTCCCTACTGTATGTAATTTTTAGAGCTGGACAGAAACCAACTAGTGGTATTCTTGTCAAACTTCCTCTTGCTCCGTCCTAGTCCACAAACTACAGAGCATTATTTTTAACACTGTGCAAATACTAAGTGCATGTGAAAATGCTCTCTCTGAAACACACTCTTGGCAAAATCTTCTTTAGAAGTTATCACAGGAAAGTCCAGTAAGTTTTCTTCACATGAAAACAGCAGGTTAAATCAAAATTACTCGTTTCAGTCCCGTTTCAGTCCCATTTCCATATTTTCTGTTTTCTCCTCTTTTAATTGTTAATACTTTAAAAGGAACAAACCTTCTTGGTTAGTAATTTCAATTTCCACCATTAGTTTCTACAGGTTAGTGTTTTAAAATGCGATTCCCTTCTGATGTTTGGTTTGACGTGAGAGAGAATGTAGACTCAGAGGCTGAAATAGTCACTTGCCCTTATATTTAGGTTGAACTTTTTAGCTTAAGAACTAGCACATGAATATCTATGATAGTCTCGATGATTCTTTATTCTGGTACTTTTCATTCTGTAACTGCAGAAAAACCTCTGCTAAACTAATAGTTGGATATTTAGGGGGAAACCTTAACTACAAGGTAAACAAAAGGTCAGAGATGCATTTGTATAAAAATTCTCAATGCAGTACAATACAAGCAGTTATAAGTAGAACAAGTTTAAATAAAGTCTGAAGAAAAACATTTTGGCAAACAAAAACCAACTGGACAAGAATTCAGAGATGCTGCAATTCAAAGAAATTATTATGATCACATTGTTAGAACTAAAAAATTTTGCAAAAAAAAGAAAAGCCTTTCGAAAATTTTGCATTGAATGCATTTTGCATTGAGGTTACAACTTACTTTTTTAAGAATAGATTGAGTCCTGCTTCAAAAAGACCAAATTAATCCCATACAGAGGTTCAAGAGCTATTATACATCCTCCTTCCCTAGATCCATCCCTTCTTTCTGCCTCAGAACTGGAGCTGGAGGGACTTTGGATAACTGCTGCTTATGGCAGTTTTAAGATTGAAATTTTTAATATCAAAGTTTAGAGCTTTAGTTTTATGAAAACAATATGGGTTCAGCCACCTGTGTTAGTTGGTGGGAAGGCAGCTGGGGACACTGAGCACAACGGGGAGAGAAGTGATTGTCCCACTCTCCTGAGTGGGAGAGAAAGTTTCTCTTCTCATTAGAACATGAGGGAGGAGAGAGAAGGATCCAAATAGCAGCCTGAGGCACTGGGCAGCAGGAGAGGGAGATGGAATGAAACTCACACAGAATGTCAGTTAGGAGAAAAAAAGGTTAGGGAGACCAAAGGCAAAAGATGTACTTTCTTGGGTGGGAATGAGATTGCTCTTAGGGAAGAAGATAGTGTGTCCTGAGGCAGACTTTGGGGAGATGATTTAGGAGAAGTCAGGGAACGGGTAGCTCTGGGGTACACAGAAGGCTCTGGGACAGCAGGGCTGGGAAATGTGGAGCCCAAGGGACAGGAGCTCGCTAGTGTAGACGTATCACTTCCAGCCAGCTTCTCTATCCACAAACTAAGGGCACTGATGCAAAAAATGGCACGCACTCCTAGTTTTGTCTGGAGATTGTTTTCTTTTTTTCCCTCTATGGAATATTAACTTATTAAGTTTTTGGTTTATACTGGCTTTTGGCCTTCTTCACAGCATGAATAGCCTAGTTCCTGATCTCAGTCACTGAAGTTCGCAAAGCCTTTTTCTCCTAATAAAAATATTTCCTTCTGTGCATGTGAAAGCATGGCCAAGTGGCCACTTAACTAACTCTGGGAAAAAAAAGCAGTACAAACTGCCCTTAGTCCTTGACTGAAAGGCAAGGGTTTTTTCCCAGCCTTTTAGCTCTTCTCTTAACCAGGCCAAGTGTTTTTTGAGGCACAGACATCAGAGCTGGACTTAATTTCCCCAAAAAGTTTTGACTGAGATCATATGCAGTGATGTCATGACACCACATGCCTGCATCAGGGCATGTTTCCTCAAAACCAGTGCAATTGTTCTGGGAAAAACCCCAAACGTGTAGAAGACATATATTTGTACCTGGCTGTAAGCTTTGTTTGCCGTATATTATTGCTATTTCTCCCTGATTTTAAGTTACTGAGAGGACAGCTGTAAACAACTACGTTAATGCAATACACATTAGTGGAGATTTCAGAGAATATTTACCAAACACCTATTCTGGCATAGACCCGTAAGATCTGTGTTCAAAAGTCTGCCTCACTGCTGTTTGAGCTGTTAATGGTGATACTTAAAGCTCTGAAAAGTTCTGATTTCTTTTTTTTTCATGTTTCTGTTGTACTTGCTGTTCTCAACTCATGTAATCCTGTTCTTGCCCACCACCACAATTACAGCCTGTAAGGGTATGCTTGTTAGCTGATTTAAATTCGAACACCTCACTGAAAAAGCAGCATCAAATGAAATCCCTGGCAAAACCCCCACTGACTTCACTGGGAATGAGACCAACTGGAAGAACAGGGCTCCCGCGAGAGGCATGAATCACTGTCATTCCCATCCTGCTGAGTTTGTGAGAATGAAGATGAGATACTATTTGAAGGCCCTTCTACTTGTGTTTCACGTGACACGCCACTTCTTTTTTGTTTTGCAAGATCATAAGAAAAGTTTCTTTACTATCTGCAAGTAACAAACTGAAGAGGCTGGATGAGTCACTGGAGACAGTTTTGGGCCGGCTTGGCTTGCAGACTGCCGGTGTCAGGGAAGGTTCACCCGATTCTCCCCTTCCTGCTGCACAGCCATTCCTAAAATAACATGGCAGTGCTAAACATAGCCATGCCGGGCTCTTTTAATAAAAGACGATTCCTGTGGTGCACAAGCCACCACATTTGTCAAGATAAGCACATCAATATGAGATGTCGTATTAGCCTAGACAAAGAGATTGAACAGATAGCTTTGTCAAACACCAAGCAGAGGGGCTCGTTCAAACTGACAAAGCAAGAAATTTAAACGTTGAACCTACAATCTAGTATTAACACATTCCATTCCTCTTCTGCTTTGGAAGAGTCTGCAACCAGTAAGCGAGTTCCTGTAAGTGATATAATACATTTATTCCTAATCTATAATAATAGTATTCCTGTCAATTCAAACCTCTCTGCTGCATTTTTCAAAAACTCTGTAATGGCTGTTAGTGTGTTTCAGGTTATTCATATGGATCTATACAACTAGTGGATAGGGACCCTCCATGATGACATATGCATGCAGGGTATAACTAACACACAGAACAGGCGTAACTAATTGCCATGCAGCCAGGTCACCAGTTATTCCTTGATCACTTTTCTTTTACTTACACATAAGGAAGTTTACTCTTAATCCTAAGGCAATAGACAAAGACACTGCAGCAGTGGGTCCCAGTGCCTCATCTCTCTAAATTTTGTCCTGACTTTAAACTAATTCTTCAATTCCACATCAAAAATCACGCACACGGCTGCCCTACATATTATGGAATAAGTGAGATAGTGATATTGGTCATAAGCAAAACTAGAAACATGGTTCACAAGATTACTTCTTTGGAGAGAAATTATCTTGGTTTTTTTTGTATTCCACATGCATAGCTGTGTGTATGGGCCTCATCATCCTACATATGGCAGAGACAGAAGCTCTGGGGGTGGGGTTATCAACACAAATATTTTCCTTAAAATGCATTTACTTTTCAGAAAGACTTATGATCAACAAAGTTACTTAAAATAAGACAGGTTATTAGTGTGTGGGAGTAAAACTGGTAGACAGACTTTTCTTACACAGTTGGTGGTGTCCCTGTTGAGATGCAGTACTTACGCAAAACCCCACATTAGGTGGGAAAAACCAGTTCAGCTTTGCACTACAGAGCTCTGACTGAATCAAGTCCTTTGGGGGAAGAAAAAAGCCCTCCAGGAACTACCAGAGACTAGGCATTTCTCTCTTGCCAGGAACCTGTAAGTTTAGCGTTTCCTTCAAACTTAGAGCCTTGTGGAGGATGCAGGAAGGATTCCCCTTGCAGGCCAGCTGCTCAGTCCCGCACAGCTCCTCTGCCAGCCCACACCACGACCAGAGCTCAGAAATTACTCTTGACACGATTGTGGAAAGGGGGCAAGAAAGTTGTGGAGTTGATACTATCCTCTCTCAGGACTCCACCTGTAATGTACCCTAAGGAGATTTCCCTCCCCTCAAAACTGAAAAATAATGAAACCCATGAAAATTTGCATTCAACATTTTCAGAGGAGATTCAATACACCTTAAAATATTCAGGAACAATTCAAATGCAAATACAGTATAGTACTGTGTTGTTCATATTCTGCATCATTTTGCTTTAATGGGCTGATTGGAAGAAGACCTCTTCCAGTTCGTTTTCTCTGAGTTTAATAAACCAGGACTTTGAAACAGCTGGTAAATATATGAGGTGCTACATTTTCTTTAAAAGAAAACAGAGTTGTGAAGTCAAAGGCAAATTCAGTGGTATCTTCTATAAAATACCTTTTCACTTCCTGAACATTGCCTGTAGCTTTGCTAATTTATTGCCATGAAAATATTGTTACTACTTAATGCACTAGTACTTCTGTCAATAGGCAGCTTTCCCCAAGGCATATTTGAGAACGCTCTGCTAATCAGAGTTGATGCAGTTATTCTGAAGCAGCCAGGTCTTTAGAAAAAGGTTCATGTTTAATTCCAGTATAGGTGAGTGTTGCCGTTTCTTCAAAGCACAGTGTTTTTAATTTGCTGAATTCACTTCTGCAGATATCTAAAGTGCTGATTACATTATCCAGCCCCAGCTTGAACCAGTGTATTTCAAAGCAGTATTGCTGGCATCTTTACCTCTTAACACTCAACTTATGTCAAATATTCCTCATTTTGTAGTGCAAAGGATTAAACCAAGACTTAACCAGAACTACAAATCTGTGCTATATTATCAGCGTGTAACTTAAAAAGAATGTGTTTGGGCGTTTAAGCAGATACTAACTTGGATCTGACATTTTACTTTTCTACATCTGCTTGAACTCTTGAGATTATGATCTCATGCATCTGAATTTTTAGTGTTTGTTTTCCCAGCATGCTGATAATCATGAAGAGCACAGTGAGTGACAATGAGGTCACATACATGTACATATGTCACAGTACAGTTTTATTCTCTCTAATAAATATTGAAATATACATGACTATAACTTTACTGAGGCTCAGCAAATCATCTTACTTGGTGTGGGATATTTAATGCATGTATGTTTGTAATGTACTTGCAATTTTCTGCAGATGAAAAATTGAATAAAGTTCTTCAAGAAACAGGTCAAGCCATTTATTTCAATTAGAAATAGTAATGAAATTCCAGTAAACTATTAAATGTCACTTAATCTATATTCAAGATAAATAGAGTACTAAATTTCTCTTGGCATGTTCCACAACAAGGTACCTTACTTCTCTTTATATTGACAAAATTGATGCTCCTCTGCTTTCTCTTCCACAGCGACATTTAGTAACTTTACTCCTGCTCAAACCCAGCATGGACATAATCAATTTTGGAATAACCCCACAAAGGCAAGAAGTGTTTTTGTGTGGAGGTAATGGCTATACTTCTCAGATCCAGTTGGTTCAGGTTGGTGCTGCATTTTCCTCCATTCATCTTCACCATAACACAGAGGGGCTACTCATTTTGGTTTCCTTCTGCCATCAATTCATTCCCCAAAACTTTTACAGGGCAAAAGACTTTTAATAGTCTTTCTACATGGGGCATAATTCACTTCCTAATTAAAGACAGAATTATAACCCATAAAGACAAATTTTTTGAGCAGCTAGATGTTTCAAGATTGCGAGATGTTTTACTTGACCATGGGCTCTTGTTTGAAGGGCATTAAATCCCATCACCTCCACAAGAAGCTTGTAAGACATGTGAGACTCCTAAGGCTACTAGCCAGCAATAGCAAACTTGGTAGACAAACTGAAACATAAGGCTTTGAGTACTATGGAGCATTTCCAACATGGAACAAAATCTGACTTCTGTAGAGTTCTCCTCAGTTACAGTTACATTCCTTGGTTTATACCTGAAATACACACAGAATGCAATATGAGGAGGTGAGGCCTCATTCGAACTCTCCATGGAAATAATCAAGATGGCTTATGATAATTCTCTGTGTCTGAAGTCACCTGCACACACAGCTTCAATTCCAAGTCTGCACATCCTTTAAGGGATTTATATTAAGCTCTGCTAAGTAGCTGTTAGCCATTTCTGCTGACTGTAATCAAACTAAGTTAAACTAAAATTTACCACAGCAGTACATTTCTATTCTGCTCACTCTGTTGTTCCACCTTTCATCTGAAACTAGAGCAAAAAGGAAGGATAGCAAAAGGATGTTTTTAACATCTCCACAGCCACATCCAGTATTCATCTTTGATTTTTTGACACATTTACAGCTCAGCCAGCTAGCAAAAGGCTCTGAAGAAGCCAGAGGAGCAACCTTTCCAGTTCTCAGGATTGTTTTAAAACACCAGAATTGCTTGAGAACTACATAACTGAACCCAAGAAGTATACTTCAGGAAACAAGTGAAATGCATATACATAGGTATACATACACACATATATACACCAGCAGGCTCCTCCTTTCATACATACTAATTTCCATACATAGATATTAAGAAGAAAAGAAGATGGCATTCTCCATGTTAGCCATGAAGGGAAGTGGAAGACTAGGATGCAGCTCAGCATAACCAGAAATGCAAATAGATATCAAATAGGCCAGTGGTCTAGTGCCCCACTCCAGAATGTCCACATGACAAGGTAAATGGTCAATGTATAGAAAAAAAAAGTGGTAAATATATACAAAAAAACTTGACACAAACTTCAGGTTGATTCTTTTATCCTGTGTGCTGCAGAGAATACATTCAGTTTCTTTTGACATGCAGAAGCCTGTATGTTGTATGGCCTATATTAAAAATCTAATGCTTAAATTATACCCACAATTTTCTGAAGTTTCGCTTTGTTGTTTTTTTAGGTTTTGTTGCGGTTTTTTTTAAGAGACTCTGTTATAATATGGCTCTTTCCCATATGAAAAAATACACTATTTCATCTTTCTTGCTCTAAACAACATCCAATGAATAATGTACAGTGACGTGATCTTTTGCTATTCACTTTAAGCCATTTTGGAGATGGATTGCTATGGTGGGTGGCATTCAGAATAATGCATGTTGAGCAACACACTCAAATCTTGCCAGCTTTATGGCTCCTTACAACATGCTACAATGTGAAGTGATTCACGCTGAGAAGAAAGTTTTTTCTGTTACTGTAAAAAATGGTGTTACATGCATTTATTATCCAAAATAAATACATTGACACCACAGCCTGAAATAAAACTAGGAAACTAAACTTTGTTTCTCTTTGTATTTCAACATATTACATTTAGATTTAAAACAATTAAAGCTGAGTGATGCTTTCTGTGTAAGGCAAGCTTGTCCTGACAGTTAATCCACATTATTATCAGACCCATCAAATTAAAATAAAGTGAGCTAAAGAAGAAATCAACGCCAAGGAGTTGAACTGCCTTGATGTCATATGCTGGCATCTTATAAATTTTATAATTCCTGTGGAAGAGTATCATAGAATCATTTAAGTTGGAATAGCCCTTTCACACCACTGAGTCCATCTGTTACCCAGCACTGCGAAGCCCATCACTAAACCATGTCCCAAAGTGCCACTTCTACACAACTTTAAAATACCACAGAGAGAAGGCAGAGGAACCACTTGGTAAGACTGAACTGGTAACTGAGAACACACACGAAGTCAAAAGGAAGGAGTGAAACATAGCTGTGGAGGTGGGTAAGGTGGTGCAGCTACACTGACAAGACAGAACTTCCATTGAATTTCTTTTATATCAGACATGTAATGGTAATTTCAGTCTAATGATGTGTTACTCCAAAAGGTGGGGGAAAAAAAATCTCCCCAAAATGATGCAGTAACTTTTGGAAGATGCTGTACTTAGACTACATGTTCATGAATGTTAAATTTGAGATAATGTCTCTGACATTATCAGCCAGAAGTTTCAGAAAAAGGGAACAAATAAATATCTCAAACCAGACAACTGTGCTCTACTTGAGAAGTGACTGGGCCTCTGTCACTGAGACATTAAAAAATTGGTGTAGTGAAATTTACAGTTTTATTATCTGTACCTTCACAATGTTATACAAGTCGAATTTTATCCATTATCCTCACACCCAGGTCCCTGTCAGCAGATAATACATTCTCAATTTTAATTCCTCACATTTCTGTAAACCCAGACTTGCAGCCCTCCCCATCACCTTGCTTCCATACATTCATAAGCATTTCAGAGAGAAAAAGTACCCGCAAGTTGAAGGTCAATTTCAACTGCTCAGTCTTTCTGAAAAATGAGACTTCAAATCATTGAAGAAAATACAGGCAACTTGGGTCATCAAACTACTCTGAAGCACTCCATTCCGAACTCTGAAGTCCCCAGGCATTATAATACCTTAGTTTCTTTCACAAATAACTTTTTCCTCCATGATATTATTCATTTTATTCTATCATTTTACTTATTCTGTGTATAATGTTTCCAGCAGGAAACCTAACAAAAGTTTCAGACAAAACAATTTCTAACTTCCAAAACTGATGAATCTTACATTGCAACCTTTTCAAAAGATAAGAATTAGGTAAAACTCAGGTTTCATCAAACTCGAACAGACTCTTCTGAGATGTACCCTTTTCTGGTCTCCGAGCAGACTGTGCATCCTGGAGATTGACTGACCTGTGCTGGAGCAGCTGATGAATAGTTTTGACATTCACCAGTCACTGCCATCTTCCAGCAAATAAATCCAGGCAACAGTTTGATTCAGCTGCTGGAGTTCTTCCTCCAGCCAGATGACCACTTGCTTCAGGAGGCATTTCACCAACAGAAATTGACCCTAAAACAGGATCACTAGCAAAAGATAAGCCATCTCTCTTCAACAAAATGGAAAAGTTTCACAGAAAAAACAAACGCCCAAACCATTAAGACCATCCTGTCAATTTCCGCTTTACCACCTCAAACTAAACCAGACTGAAAGAACCGGTTAAAAAAAAAAAAAAAGGGAGGCAAACCCAAAACACAGCACCATGCCACACCACCAATGCCAAGAAGTGCTGGTGGATCTGACCTTTGTTGGCCCCATTACTCTTCACACTTTGCTGGTGCTCAGTCCCTATCGTAATCTCCTCCGAAAAAGCCACTGGCGCAACTGGAGACAGCACCAGTACACGTGCTGTACTGGTGGGACCAGGTGGGACCAGGTGGGACCAGGCCCTGCCGGACCCCTCATCTCCAGCCCAGCAGCCCCGCTGCTCCTGCACACCCGACATCCACGGCTCCTCCTGGGCTGGCGGCCGGCATGGACCCTCTTACCTTGTTGGAGTAGGGGGGTTTACTCAGGTTGATGCCGTCGCGGATGAGCTTGTCCCGGATCATGATCTTCAGCTTCAGCCTGGGGTACGCG
>NW_008238373.1:250738-251770 GCF_000691975.1 Corvus brachyrhynchos | reverse complement strand
GATGGCATCCAGGTCCGGGTCGCCGATCTGCTTGCAGACCTCCAGGTCGTCGTAGCCATTATCGACGAAGGACTCCGCGTACTGGGGGAGCTGCAGGGTCTTCAGCCACTCGTAGACTATGTTGGTGCACATGCTGGCTCCAAAATAATAACGACTGCAACTTTCAGCACCGAAGCCAGCCTCCCCCTTTCCACTTTTCGCCAAAGGAAATAAAGCCACAAAAACTGCGATGCAAGTAGGAGGTCTCAAAATCAAGGTCAAGAAAACATCCACCAGGAAAAGAAAAAAAATCCTTAAAGCAGATCAGTAGGGCACCGCAAGCACTGCTGAGCGAACCCCTCCTGCTTATCCCTCCTCCTGTTTTCTTACTACCAAGTACAGCCGCTTTCTGCCGCCGGAGAAGAGGGGCTCGGACAAGAGAGAAGCAAGCTATAAGGGTGCATCCCCTAAAATCCCAGGTCGCTGCTGCACAACATCCACCCACTTTTCTCTGGAAGTAATTCGCAGTCACTGTCTTTTTTTTTTTTCCTTTCTTCCTTTTAGTGTTAGTTTCTGTTTCTGCTTGTGTCTCACCTTCCTGCGCTCTGTCGCATGATGAATCTGTTTACTATAAGTAGCTGCTTTGGTACACGATGGTGTCGGGGGAGAGCCAAGCGCAGGATCCCGCACCCTCGCCCAGCGCGGGTAAGGGTGCCGGTGTGCAGTGCCCTCCTCTCCCGTGCCTCTCCCAGCAGCGGGCGCACACGGAGGCTTTTGCTTTCCTTTTAAACGGCTCTTTTCGGATTAGGAGCAAAACAGAGGGAAGAAAAAAAAAAAAAAATCCCACTCACTTTTCCGAGTTACTTTCCCAGTTTTCCTTCATCCCCGTAATGCTGGTTAAATGCGCTTCGCTGGCAGCGAGACCAGAAACAGCTTTCCAACCCCACTTTCTCCGCGCTGATGCCGGCGGTGCCCTCCTGCCCAGCGGGGCACGCAGCCCTACGCCCGGCCCGCACAACTTTCCCCGCGTTCCCCTATCTCCGCTGGCGCTCC
>NW_008238373.1:213285-249818 GCF_000691975.1 Corvus brachyrhynchos | reverse complement strand
CTGCAGCACCGGGCTGCCGGAGGAGGGACGCGCTCCCTTTTGTAATTTGGCGAGTGGTTTATTCGTAGCGGGTCTTTTTTGAGCAGAGTTAGGCGCACTTTTATCCTCAGGCTTCAGATAGTTGGCCACAGGATTGCGCAGCACAGTGGCATTCTCACAGAAAGCATTGCACTGCAAGGTGTTTTGGAAAGGTTAGCTTCTTACCAGTGGTTAAAATGCAGCCTCTGGGTATAAAGCCTAGGGATCACAGGTTCGTCTGCTAGAGAGGGAGAAAAGGAGGAAAAGCATTTTACTCCTTTTAAAATCTCCTTCCGTCTTTTTTTTTTTTTTTCCTTAATCTTATTTTCTTTTCAGACCACATAATACGTCAAACCCTCTTCTCAGCCCAGAGACAGATTGAAGCAGCAATTATCTTCTCTTCACAGACCTGGTGAAAGACTGACAGCACCTGCAAAATTAGCAAGGAGGTTCTGTGATCTAGAGCTGGAACTGATAGTATGAGAGGCAGGAAAAATTGACTGATGCAGGCCCTATTCATTGGTCTTATTGACAATACATACAGAATTATATAATTTTTATGTGCATTTTGGAAGGGTCTTGAAAGGCTTTTAAGGTATTGCAAACGTTATGATTCAAATCTGCTTGGTAAAAGGGTAAGACCCTTCTGATGGGACAGCAGGGGAAGTGTTGCACCCCCATGGGACTGTGGAGTCTTGCCAGGTTACAACATTGTGAAACTCTCTGATTTTTTGGCACTGATTTTAGTTTCACAAAATTAATTCACCTGTCAGCAAATATAGTAAAGTTTTATGTGACTTTGAAATACAAAAATAAACAACAATAAAAATAAAATATTATGTCCACCTTTAAGAAAGACAATCAGAAGTCCAGGGAACAAAAGACTGGTCTACCTCACCTCAACCCCCCAGGGAAAATCTGGGGCAAGTCTTTGTGAAGACTTACATGAAATTTTGATGGGTAGTTAGGAATGTTCCTCAGGGGCTGAAATTGGTGCCAGCTCGGTACAACACCTTCACTGATGCTCCCAGTGACAAGGTGGAATATGTACTCGGGAAGTTCTCAGACAACACCAAGTTGGGGGTGGGGGGAGGGTAGTCAATATGTTGGGAAGGTAATTCAAGAGTAAAGAAGGAAGAAAATCAAAGAATGGCAGAACAGAAAATGGAGGCATGTTTTGATTGGTAACGGCAAACTCAGTGTGAAGAAATCCTTTATGTGCTTTTTATTAAGTGCAGTGATATTATTCTGGAACCCTTAAAGTTGTTTATTTTTTCTCCCTTCAAGACTTATTTGATTTTTGACACATTAAGGAAGGAGCATGGGCATCTTCTCTGGATACCTGACTACTGTTCAGTGTTTTGAATCATACACTCATATAGTTGATGGCTGAAAAAAAACTAGACAAGAACACGAACACTTAGAAGAGTACTCACATAGTGGATGAATGTGAGGAAGACTCTGAAATGAATACAATTCCATCAAGATATTTGTGAAGGTGTTCAGGTAGAACAGGAAACTCAGATTCACACATAGAATGAGTACCCCATGATTATGTTGCAAAGAATAATGTGCAATGAACGAGTGGAAGCTAATATTTCTATGCTTTATTAAAAGAACAGAACCAGACTCTCAAATATTTTTCCACTAGGGCACAAGGTGAATAATTCACTAGAACTGCTCATACACAATGGCAAATGTTTGCAGAACCAGGCTATTAGTTTAGGTAAATAGAGCTATTTATTCTTGTGTGTAAAATGTTGTGATTATTTGACTGTACGTGGTATACATTGGCAAAGAGTCCAGAGGGAAATAACAATGACTGTGAGAAAAGGTTTGAATATATCTAATGTCTTATACAAACTGTTAATCCTAAAAAACATATAGCAGCATAACTTAGCATCTAAAGGAAGATTTGCCGACGTAAACTCTGCAGAGAAATAAACTTAAAGCTTCAAAAACTGGTATACCTCATGTGGATTCCCACAGCTGTACTAACTCTAATGGAAAGTACTATCTGTTAAGTGTTCTGGAGATTGACTTTTCCTCATTAAAAAATCAGATGACCATTATTTAAAGTACTCTTCCATAAAAGATTAGGAGCATTTCGATTGGAAAGGACCCCTGGGAGTCACCCAGTCCCATACTCCACTCAGAGCAGACCTAATTGCAAACTCCGATCAGGTTGCAGACAGGTTTGCCCCATTGACTTCTGAAAATCTGCAGGGATGGAGGTTCCCCAGTCTTTCTGGGTGGTCTCTTCCAGCACTGAGCTACTCTCACCATGAAGAATTTCTTCCTCTTGTCTGGTCAAAGCAATTGTGACCTTTGTCTCATGAGCTTTTGCTGAGCACTTCTAAGAAAGGTTTGGCTCTGTCTTCTCCATGGCTTTCCCCACAGGCAATGAAAGACTGCAGCTTGATTCCCTTTGCCTTTTCATCTGTAAGATAAACAAACCAAGTTCTCCTAGCCTCTTCTCAGATTTTGTCAGCAGACAAAAATTTGAAAACATGATGCTTGTGAGGTATGTAAGTAGATGTTTTATCACAGAAAAGACAAACAAAAAAAGGAGACTAATGAGAACATTGTGATCAGGAATTTATATGAAATTTAAATGTAAAAATAGAACTGTTTACAAAACAGATTTATCACTTAGAATTTTATATAAACAAAGCAATGTTTTAATTATAAAGGAAACTTTAAAATATACAAAAACATGACCCTGCTCTAAATTTACTCACTCTGTTTGTAATAGCTTAATGCTGACTGAGACTATACAACAGGGAATGTGAAAGGATCTAGCTGAGGAAATAGCCATTTTTCTTTGTTGTGAATATAAAATTAATTTGGATTTGAGAGTGCATTTGAAACAGAACAGCTACTTTATTTACTGTGATTCTCCTTTTCCATAAAAATTTACAGGCATTAATTTCGGTTCACTTTTTAATGAAATAGATAAAGAAACTGAATTTTATTGGGAATAAATATCCAAATCAAGGCTACTGTTTTCATCAGACCAAGTTCTGTAACAAGAATTCAGTCCAAAACTTATCCTCTTTTTCCTTAGTGACAGAAAGAAAAAGTATAAGAGCCCATCTTCTCCCACAGACTAATTCTCCATTAACAGTCAACTTTGAACACTTTATTTTTGATGTTGCAGTCAATGAGAAGGTAAATTCTCATTTGATTTTGACCTAAGAAGGTCTTACCTTCTTAGCCTATTTTAACAAAGACTCCATCCTGAAAGAAAACAGAATTGTCCTAAACCAAAACAAAAATATACTTTATTCCTAGAAATATATTGTAACTGGTATTTTACCAGCTGCCGACAGACATCTATTTCCATAAAGCAATGGTTCCCTATAATAATTCAGGGTGGGTTTGTCTTTACAAACATAAACCACTGACCAACTCTCATTGCTACTAGCTTTGAGCCAGAAGGTAGCGCTGATATGGTGTGTACATGGTTGAATTTTACCCAAACTCAAAACTTTTTGCTTCACACTGAATGCTCTTTAAGAGAACTGCTTATTGTAGGTAAATATAAGTAGAAACCCTAAATTATTACTAATAGTTGCATTCTTACTACTCCATAACTTGTGAAAGTCCCTAAAAATACGAGCTGAATATCAGCACAGTGGATGGAAAACTAATAAATATTTATACCCCCACAATTTACAATCTAGTGCTTCCATATGATACTGTCTGGAAATCATAATGAAGAAAAAGCTTACAGCTTTGCTCTCTTGGCCATTTATTTCTGTTTCCTTTTTTCTATGAAGTTCCACTTACTCTTCTTCATCAAGAAGAGATTGTTCATCAGACACATGCACAACTCATGAAACAACAATCTTTATGAAGCTTTCAAGTTGGATTTTTTTTTCCAGTGAGAAATTTAATTTAAATCATTAGCTAATGCCTAACAGAACTGAACTCACAGTCAGTATAGTCAGATGCCTTAAACAAATATGTTGTGAAAAATACACAAACATCAAGCACCAGGTTTCCAGGAAACCAAAGGGAAGAAAAGGATTTAATAAAATGGGCAAAAATGAATCCATCATTTCTAGCTAGCCTGTGCAACTTCCCCTAATACTTCTGGTACTAGCTGTAATTACCTGCTGTAATTATTGTGGAAGAGAAAGCATATGTCAGGAAAGGGGAAAACCCTTCAACCCTCCAGAAATTATCCTCTGCCTTCCAAAAGGGTCCTGAGGTGTCCTAGAACCTCAAGGTAGTGTTCTGACCCCTGGGGATACTAGGGAAAAGCCCCTGCCATTCAGTTCAGACCAGCTGAGCCTTCTGTGTGCTCCCAGAGCAGTGTCCCCCATTCGTCCTACAGAGCTTCATCAGAGCTGCTCTCTTACAGATATCTCCTAGTTTCTCCCATGTTTGTTTTTACTCTGTCTCTCTTCAGCAACATACACGCAAAGGCCCAGATTTATGAAGTATTTAGGGGAAGATAGATAATACTGTATAATAATATAATATATAACATATATAATATATATTATATGTAATAATAATATGTGTAATTATATACTGTAATACTAGAAAATTACTCAAAACCCAGACTCTCTTAAGTAAATATGCATTATAACAATAAGTCCTTAAACTTCTTTCTGTTATGAACGTAGCTGATGGTAGAGACTGACTGTTCCTATTACCTGCTGACATATGTTCAGGATTACCTTATTCCATGGGCTCTTTCTCCAACTGCTTCATTCTTCCATCCTTCCTCCATGTCTATTATCTCAATAAATTTTCTGCAGTTCTCTCTGCCTCAAGGACTGCATTATTTCACCATCTCCTATTTCCACAATTCCTCCCCTTTTCCTTTACAACATCCCTTCTGAATGGCTTTTTTGTTCACACTTCTCACTTTCATTTATTTTCTCCTTCTCTTGCTATATCCAGATCTAATTCTTTCCCCCTACACCTCCAACAAAAATAGTTAAGTTGGAAAATTTCCTTGTAATTATTTTTCCTGTTCATATACTTACTTTTTACTTAGGCACCTGCTACCTAGACAGAGTATCAAGCTAGAGGGACTTCTTGTCTGATTCAGCGTGGCCATTGCTAGGTGTGGTTTTCTTGAAGGGTGAAAGCACCATCCTAGCTTTGCCTTTCTCTCTTGAGCTCAGCTACTGTAGATGTTATAAACACAGAGAGCTTCCTGAGTGGCACTTCAAACACAAGGTGTTAAAGCAGGAGCCGTGGAAGGTAGAAATCAGCAAAAGCAAAGAAGCAAATACTTATTCTATTTCTTGAGGGTCATCGAACATAAAGTGCTTCCTCACAGAAAGAAGGCAAGATTATTATCCAGGTGGCTATCAGGTAAAAATTACTGGAGTGAAGCAGTACTGCAGGTTAGCAGTCATGATTTGTCCTCTTTCCATCACATCAGCAGGACCATAAGTCCTAGAGGAAGAGAAGGAACCTGCTGGCATGAAAACATGGGCCAAATATGTTAGACCATCTGAAACAGCTAAGGATTTGTCTCCTGGCTTTGAAATAAAGAGTCCTAATACTGCTAAGACTGTGAAGAACCTCCACCAAAAAATTAAAAAGCTCCCACTGTGGCATTTCAAAACAAAGGCAGGATAAAGTGTTTGGATTTATGCAAAAGCTTTTCTCCAAATAATCAATGTTTGAAAGAATCAAATATTTCCTTAATTCCCCCCAGACATCCCCATTCTGGATGAGTAATGAGAAATTAATCATCCTGTCAAAATAAATGCTGTGAGACCTTTTAGTCATGCTCACCCCTCTCTCCATAATAGATTTTTGTCAGTCATTCAACTAGGTGTCCCAGAAGACAGCACTGCATCTCAGCTCCTGCCTTTTGTATGGTCTTTTTTTTTCTGTCTGGGACTAATTCTGACATTCCTTGATATGTCAGGAGTCAATCACGCATCACAGGAGCCCGACCCATCACACCCTCCTTGCCTCCACTGACTGCCACAGCACTACCCAGCACCAGCCCTTCATTAACTCTGTGTCGATTCCAGCCTTCCTGCAGCTGATACCCAGGATCTTCCTGATACAAGCAGACACAGCTGGTGCATCTATGGGGTTTTAACTGTTTAGATGGATAAATACAAGGCTAGCAGAATATAATAAGGCCAGGGAATTAACAAACAAGGGTTCTCACAGTTGTATGAGTTAATTTACACCACACATATTTCTGCTAAAGTTGATATAACAGTATAATTAGAAATGTGAGTAAGAAAAAGGAAGAAGTAACTTGGGTTTCTGTTCCTCTGAGTCATGACAGCTAAAAGAACCTGGAGTTTTTCTGTAGATACAAAATTGGGATGATGGGTTTTATCTCCAGGGAACACATCCATTTTATATTTTTGATGTCTTAGATTTTAATTCCTTTTTCAACAGCCAATAGCTCAACAGAAGTTTTTTTTTTTTTCGTTTGTATTACTGTGTCTTCATTTCTCTATAGAAGGCATGCAGTTTCCATTAATTTACAAACACTTTCACTAGAGTGAACCATCATCTATCTTTAATTACCAGTTTATATTTGAAGTGAATCTGGGAAGACTGCTGAGAGATAGAGACCTTGGCTGCAGAAAGAAAGACAGATCTGAGAGTTAGCTTCTGCACCTCTGGTGGGAAAAGACAAGAGAAAAATGAGTTCTAAAGCCAGTATCTTCCAAATTTAAAAACTACCAGATGTGCAAATCACTGATGCTTTTTAACCCTGGAAGTGTTGGTAAGGGGATGGAGAATGTTTTCTTTCCTTACAGGCATCTGTAGACTTTCATATCTCACCCACTTCAGCTGAATATGCAATATAGGAGTGTTGTAGAACTGAAAAGCGGCTGCCCAAGTGAGAAGATCCAAGATGTGACACCAACTCTGATCTAGACATGGATCAAACCTGGCCCAGAAATAGCCTCATTGACAACACCTTGGCATTTGTCAACATTCTGATTCTTGTCGTCGTTTCAGGTTGTCACATTCAGAAGACACAGCTTTAAGTCTATAGCTCTAGTTTCTGAGAAAGGCTGTATCTCAGCTTGGTGGACCAAGGACATTTCTGAGCTCCCAAATGTGCAGGTAAACTCTCCAGCTGTGTCACAACCTCTTACCAGAGTAGAATTTGGGGGGTCCAGTTAGTTATCTTTGCATTTACTCTTACGGTAAGAACAGCAGTCACACAGCGTGGAAGACAGCTACTGCCGATGTCAACCAAAACCTCAATTCAGATGTTTGAGAGAACAGGAGTACAAGGTATGTAATGAAGCTCACCCACCTTTCCATCTAACAAGCTTCTGCAATCCTGCTAATGATTTGAGACAGGCCAAATCATGTCCTCAAAGTTCAAGACTCTGATTTGGAATTAAGAGTCAAGGTTTGTTCTAAAGCTAACATAATGATGAATTAGCTGATTTTGGATTAATCAAATATTAGGGCAATTCATCTTTCATTCAAGCACAGTTGAAGACCAGATAGAAGATTAATGCATCTTTGTCTCTGACCAGTCTTAGCCTTAAAAAACCATCATTGGTTCAGGCTGGTCAGCTGAAGTGTCAGAAGTATCATGAGGAGATGTGCTGTAATGAATAATTTTTCCTTTTTCCAGAAAATATAAAAAGCTAACTCTTTCTAGCAATGCCAGTCAATAAGTTTATGAGGCAATCTGTAGTTTACCTTTCCATTAGCAGGCATGTTAGATACCGTTGTGGACATTCCCTGGCTATTTACAATAAAAACTCACCTCTCTTACAGCAGCAAAAATCAAACCAAGGGAAGCTTCACCTGCTCCAGCCCAGGCAAAATGCCCTGCCTTCAATGAAGGGTTCGTGGGTTTTGTGTTAGAAACTTTTAACAAAATCCCATCTCACACAAATGAGCTCTTTTACTTTCAGAAAAAGATAGTCCTCTCTGGATGGTTTCAATCAGAGCTTTTAAACTTTAAAGTCCCTATTTAATGGATATTTTCTCCCTTAGTCACTGCTATACTGAGCTACCCACCACCTGTCTACTGTGATTGTGGGAGGGATCATTGGAAGTGGCACATTTTTGAACTAAGAGCAAGAGAGATGCTAAAGATTTTTGTGAATTAGATAAGGAATACAAAATGGGAGATCCTATCAATGAGATCAAAGAAAACTGTAGAAGTGGAACATATATGTGTCTGTGTTCTGCCTAGTAATTCAACCTTAACATACATGAATATAAATTAAATTTTAATAAATAATTAATTTAATTTAAAAATGTAAATAAAATTTTGAGGGCACTTTATACAAAGCACGTAGCTAAACTTTTGCTATGCTAGAAGACGGCACTGAACTTCCAGAATAAACTGTGAGCACTGGCTTACTCCTCAGTGAGGTATACAGCAATTAATAGTGTTTATAAATGCCAGAATAATGATGTTGGGGGCTTTCAGAGCTCCAAAAAGTAAAGAGAGAACACCATATTATCTTCATTTTGCTCCTGCCTGAAGTACAAATAGAAAAATGTGGGTTTTTCTACTGCAAACTGAAAACATTCAATGCTGCTCTTTTAATATTTTCAAATCTGACCTATATTCCAAAAGTCTCCTCAACTCCCCTGAGATCTAACACCCCTAAAACATTGCTGCAGTCATCATTCAAAGATGTGGCCTCTCAAGTGCTAATTCTAATAGCTGTTTAAAGACATATTACTCCATTAATATATCATGACTGCTTGTCACACATGCTGGTTTATATGCTAAAGTAAGTATAAAGAAGGACATTTTGCTTTATTGACTCACCTTCCCCTCAAGGAGTGACAAATGCCTTACACTCATGGCATTGTACATCCATTGGAAATCGTCACACAGAGATGGCAGCGGTATACGCAGTCCCTCCCTGTTTGTATTTAATGTAATTGTATCAAAAGTTTGCTCTAGCAAGATCTTATTACAGCAAAAACAAACAAATAACAAAAGGAACACATTGAGCAGGAATATGTGCTATTTTTTGTCAGTGCACAGCTCAACTTATTTTGAAGATTTTAATTTCATGAGGAAGAATGTTAAAGCTTCCTTATTTCATCAGATTTTTACTGCTAGAATAAACAAGAAAGAGAGAGGTCTTGCAGCAATCATTGACAGCAGTGCACTGTAAAAATTATAATAATATTTAGAAATTGGTAATGCCAATATCATTTTTATACTTTACAATGGGAACACCGCGAATACATCTGCCTCTATTAATAGCAATGCTAGTCAACCAAAGCAAGTGACTGAAGTGTAGCATTCTGGAGATCACTAAAGTGAGTTAAGCATTATAAATTCAATTCTGTTTTGCTTCTGTTATTTTCTCTATCAAAAATATTTTTTCAAGTTTTTAAAGGGGTAACACAGCAGTTTAGTTAATTTTATTTTCCTTTTTAGTTGCAGAACTAGCTCTTGCAGACTGTGCTGCCTAACCCAATGTCATTAGCAAATTATCTCAAGCACATTTTGAGCAGTTCTGCATATTTCAGCAGAAGTTTTCTTTGAAAAGATGACTTATGTAGATCCATCTGCAAGAAGAAACTAATTTGGTGAGTTTGGCTTCAACAGACACTTAAATGTCTTGCAAAATAGAGGCAGACTCTGAACCTGTAATAATTTCCTTTTTGAATGCTGCTAGATTATTGTTATTGAGGAGAGAAGGAAGGAGGGGTAGGTAAAGCATGCCTGGAAAACATTATTGCTGGTCACTAGCCTGCACTGCTTTGAGAAGAATTGTTCATTCACTTGAGCAGATATTTTTCTCCAAGTATTCCAGAGATCATACAGATTTAAAGCACATTCAGATCAAGTTTTTGGCTCTGTTTAGCCATCTCCATTTTTTCAGTGTAAAACTCAGACCACTACAGAGACCACAAATAATTATTCATAGTTTTGAGCAGTTGAAGAATAATTACTTGAGATTTAATTCCTTAAGTGAACTGCCTACTATTCTTTGCCTCTGTAGCAACCATTGTGTTTTCAATCCAGAATATTCAGCAATCGTGAACTATGTCTACTGTTTGATGACATTAATTTGATTTTCATGACAGCTGGCATTTTTGTGGGGCCAGCTTAGAGTGTGGAGGAGTTACTTTTCTTTCCTTTTTATTTTTTTTAATAAAGAAAGAGAAGATTTTCACAAAATCACTTGCTGTGGTGATTTTGAGTTTTAGTAAATTTTAGTAAGCTTTGCGCTGCCAGCAGTGCAGGTGGCATCTCAGCACAGCAGACTGGAGGGGCAGAATACCTCCCTCAACCTCTTGATGCAGCCCAGGATTGGTTAGCATATCTGTGACTACAGTAAGATATTACTATATTAGCAATTGCTTCTGACTTCACTGCTCCCAATTTGAATGTCAGAATAAATACCCAGCGATCCCAAATAACTGCAAGAGTGAAACTGATGGATCCTGCCCATGGTTGTGGCAGGCTGTGCTAAGCCAAGGCCACCATGTGGGTTCACCCCACTTTTGGATTGACCCCATGGGTGCTCAACACAGACAAGGGGTTCTGTCTGTGTAGCTGTTCCTGGGAAAGGATAGAAATAAGTATTACTGCTTCCCTGCCTTCCCTCCACCACAAACAGCCTGGCAGTCATCTGAGTAGCAGGGACTTGTCATGACTGCCTTCATCAATAACGAAATTAAAATCTTGATTGCCATTATAGAAGCTTTTTTTTTGCATTTTTGCTAGTCTGTAACAAGCATTTCAACTGTTCATGTGTGTTAATGTTGCAAGATAGGGTGTAACCTGTAGACTAACTAATTAAATGCTCTTTGATTTTGAGTGAAGTGTTTGGTACAGTCTAGACAACAGAGTCTAATTAGCGCTGGATGTTTAATGGAACTAAAGACCCATGAAAAGCAAAAGGTGCTGAAATAAAAAGTCAGTGAGAGAGATGTGAAGATAAATGAGAATGAAATAAGAAAAAAAAAAAATAACCCTTTGCTGTGCTAGAAATACCATTCCCTCAGAAAAAGAAAACCTATATTAATAATGAAAATTTGAAAAAATCCAATCAACTCCAGTGTCCAGCTGTTTAGGGTAATATAATGGAAAGCTATCCAAAACACATTATGTCAGCAAGCAACAAATTAAGGCATTCCACACTAACTCACTGCATTTCATTTCTTCCAGGCAACAAATTCACCCCCGTATTTTCACAACAAAATAAAAACTCTGTGTGTATTGCTTTGTGAGCTATGATTCACAGCCTCTCAGCAGGTTTTTTTTTGCTCAGCAGCACCTTCTTCTGTCTGTAAATGTAGCCAATTTGTGGTTTTCCTCAGGTGAGAAAAATGTGGAGGCAACTTTCGATTAGTATGTAGTTAAGTCCATAAATAAAAAAAAAGCCTCAATAGATTGGTCAGCTTTAAACCAGTAAACTTTTATTCAATGCATATGTTCTCTCTAAGAAGGGATTAAGCTGAATGGTTTAGGAATAACAAAGCTAGATTGCACCCCCAGCTCTGCACTAATTCCCTGGTACTATCATCTGCTGAAGAGCTGGGAGCAAGCTGTACCAAATCAATGCCAGGAGCTATGTCCCATTAAGTTTTTCAGCGCCTCTCATTCCCAGAAACCACCTTGTTTTGCAAAGGGGAGTTAGTTTTAGTTTTAGGTTTGGTGGCACGCATGGTTTTCTTCTCTTTTCCTTTAGGGCTTTTCAGTGTATTTGTAGTTTATTTATTCTGAAGGAAAGAAAGTGAACAATGGAGTCAGGAAGCCAGTAATACACTGTACTTATACTACTAACACTAGTTCCTGAATAGGATGATTAAAAAAAAACCAAACCAAATGGAAAAACCCCACAAAAACACAAACAAACAATCGAAAACAAACACCGACAGCAATTTCAGTACAAAACCAGATGCCTTAATCCTGCAGCAGCATGTCAGTAAATTTATAATCCAGCCCTTGCTTTCTAAGAAATAACATTTGCCTAATGATGTACAGCATCCCTGCCTGGTGGATGCAGTAGGGCAAAGATCCTTCCAAGGGCATAACTTCCTGAGGAGGGATGTGTGCCCTGTGGCTGTGGCTGGGGAGCAGAGCTGTGCTATGGGTCAGTGCAATGCAGAAGTGGCACCTGGCCCCTGTCAGACACGAAGAACAGTAGCTTCAGACTACTGTTTAGCTGTCATGGGGCAGGAATAAAAATGGCTCAGTGGTTCTGGGAAGCCCCTTCTGCCTCTGAACTCTGTGGCTTTTCTCCTCACACCTCACTGCCCACATACAGTGTCAGACAATGTTTGCCTTCTACAAGAAGCCACTGTACCCTCTTCCTTCTCTTCAAAACATAGAAACCAGGACAATGGATTCCCGAGCTGGGCTCCTGTGCAGCAGTGGGGCATGTGTCCTGGGAGAGGCCCCAGTAACTCATGGCCAAGGCTGTTGGGCAGGGCTTGCTCACGGTCCCCAGGTTTGATAAACTTGGAAGAGATTAGCAAATGCTTGATGGGCATCACAGCGCAGCCTTGGAGCACAGGAGCTGTTTTCCTTCTGGTCAAAAAGAAACATTAAATAAATAAAAAAGTATGTGTTACAGATATACATCAATGTCCTTCATCTGCATACTAGAGTTCATCCCAGGGGACCAGAATCAACCTGGTCCAAAGCAACCTTCCTGACGGGTATAGCCTGAAAATCAGATATTTAACACTGAATGTTTCTCACTACCAATATCTATCTTTCTATTACTATTTTCTAATGCAGCTGTAGCCGCATTACTCAGATGACAGGTTAAATGCTTTCACCTTCTCTACTTGTCAGTCCTGAAGCTACTGCTATTGCTGAGAAAAGGAAAGAACTGACTCAGCAGTCACAGCAGCAGGGTTTCATATAGATCAGCACAGCACACAAGGTGGCACCATATGTTCCTGCCCTTCAGCATCTAACAAATATCAATTAATTCCAGCAGGCACCAACACAGAAGCAAATACTAATTAGAGATTTGGAGAAAGTGGTGGTATTAGCAGTCTAAATATTGGGGGAAATTCATGCTATGCTTAGAGGCACTTGAAGGAGGACAAACTGAAGGTCATTTGCATATTTGCATTTAAAAAGCTGTAATAGCAGTCAGCCCCCTGTCCCAATCCCCATGAAATGCTAAACCAGAGTTAGCTTGGTCAGGGGAGATTTGGAAAACAGGCTTAGAAGCTCATATTGGGTACAATGAAGAACAGGCTCTTGTGTGACTGGCTGAGAGGAAGAAAATACTGAGCGAAAAGAAAGATACCTTCACCTTGGAGTTTTGAGAATGTCACAGAGCACCTTGGTCCTGCTTATCCATAACTAAGAATAACAAACAATCATTTCTTCAAAAGTACAAATTTATGTAATTTCAATTATTTTCAGGGATCTACCCCTAGTTATATACAATACATTTTACTTGAATTTACTGCAGTCTTCTCATAAGGCATTTATTCTCTGTGTCTGGGAAGCTTGCATGGTGACAAGGAAGAGGAGGCTTAAGAGCTCTTATTCCATAGATAGTGACAAGGCAGAGATATATCTTTTTTTTTTTTTAATGGGATATTTGTTATATCTACTAAAAAAACCTGCTCTTTTCTTAGAAGTCTTTTAAGTACTGTTACTTGATGACAGGACTCTACTGCCAACAAGGGAGTGGAAGTTACAGGTAGGGGCTCTGTTTAAGTGAGCCCTAGCAGTGGATTGAAACGCTGTAAGTTCAGCTTTAAGAGTTTGTGCACCCAAGTTCTTTCAAATATTCCAGGCCAGAGGATTAGAATATCAGCAGCAGTGACATAATCTTCAATCTGTGCATCTCATAAGAAAAAAGAAACAAAAAACAAAAACAACAAAACAAAACAAAACCAAAACCCAAAACCCACCCAAACAAAAAAACCCCACCAAAACCAACAAAAAGAATCAAACCCAACACAGATTTAAAGGCAGGTCTATATTTTGAAAGGCAGCAAGAAGAAGCAGGGCCAGAGTGCCTAAAGCCATGGAAAAGTAGCTTTCATAACTCCGGCTATGAGTTCACAGAGCCATTGACTCCTGTGAAATCCCACCCCACCACCTACAACCTGTCAGACTATTTCTACTGCAATGTATGCTGGCAACCAGAACTATTTGCACAGAAAAAAATAGAATAAGGAGTACTTACTAGGTTTCCAGGTGTATTTTAATAGAATATAGAGGTTTTCTTTTCCTCCAGTGCAAACAAAGTCTCTGGAGATCAGCATCCGAAATCTTTTTTTGGGAGCAGAGGAAAATCACGCCACTGGTGGCTTGTCCTTGTCCATCAACTATTCTTTGTTTTCCAAGGTAGGTTAGTGCAGTCCTTTGTTTTTCTGTTTCGTTTTGGTTTCAATTTCTTTCTTTGTAGAAACTTTGTTAATGCTGGAGGTGAAATGACAAAGAGCTGGTCCAAGCTAGAAGGTGAGAAATGTGGAAAGCTTTACCTCAAGGCTGGTTTTTATGACTGATTAAGTAGAAACAACTGGAGCAACATGACTATGGGAAGGCCTGCATGTCTTCTGCTACTCACACGGATTAGTGCTGAGAATAAAGAAATTAAATGGATGGAGAAAGGTAGAAAGTGCACTGGAACACTGCTCATGGAATTATTTGAAATGAAACTCCTCAAACATGAAGTAATACCTGATGTTGGGTGTTTCTGAAGTCCCAGCTGTTTCTTTATGAGAAAGGCAAGGGGAAGGAGACTTCATCGTTGCCGTTTGTACTTAACCTGCTGCAGCAATACCAGATCCCCAAAATGAAATCACAGCCCCAAAGTATGGCCTTTTCACTGTCCATCAGTTCTCATTCCTTGGAAGACTGTGAGCGCCACAAGGTCATACAACTTCAAAAAGCATATAAAAAGCCCATTAAATGCTTACAAGAGAGAAAGCACTGAGGTTTGGGAATGAAATGTTTGCACCAAGGGCATTCACAAGAACAAGCCACCTCCTAATCCTGAAAAATTGAAGGGCACGTGACACACAGCTTCAGGAGGGTTTCATGGTTAAACAAAAGTGCAGACAAAATATCAAAACAAATCGTCATTATACCCATAATTGACTATAGTTTTCAGTGCATTTTTTTTCCCTCTCTCCTTGCATTTCTCAACCTAGTGGCTTCTTGAATTCAGAGATCAAATCATCTACCTTAATACCTTGGAGGCAGGTGTGGCCTGACTTTGTGCCATTGTCACCATCAGCAGTTTTCCTCTTCACCCTAACAGCCCAACACCAACTTTCTTCTAGCTCAGGTCTTTCCTTTAATCCAAGGACTCTAAAATTCCCTGCATTAAGCTTTGCTGGACTTTTGAAAGAGCAGGTAATATTCAGGTAATTTACTGACCTCAACCCTAAGGTCTGAAAGAAAAGACAATACTCAGAGGATGGCCAGAGCCTGCTTTAAATTCCTAAGACCATTTTATTCATGACCTAGACCAAAAAAAAATCTGAATCCTTATTGGAAAGTGAAGTGCATAGACTTAGAGAGATCTGAGAAGTTCTGTGTGTCATATGAAAGAAAAACCAAACCCCAAAACCAGAAGACAGTAATGGATGCTACCCATGCAGTACAAACCAATAAGTACCCTTGCAGTCAAATATTTTCGTGTTTTAAAGACAAAAAAAAAAAACCCTCCTCATTGGGTTTTAAAAAAAATCCTAGCCTCCAAGTCTGGCCTCCAGATATGTTTCATCCCTGATGGAAGACAATGGAGAAGCCTGAACTGTCAAAAGACTTTTAAACAATGAATGAAAAAAATTCATTTCTGTGGATATCCTGCTCTCAGGAAGATGAAATTCAATAGTAGAAAGTAAATGTTTTGGGGGCTCTTTTCTGAAAAAACTCATCATTTGTGATAGAAACACTAAAATGCTTAATCCTAATAAGATATGACTCTGATATTTGGTAAATATGCGATATGGAAAGAAATTACATTAGTGCTTTACTTGTCTGTCAAAATCCTTACGACACCCTTCAGGCTTTGAAAGAGTCTCACGGGAGAGTTTGGTAGAAAGGAGGATGATGCTTTTGTGATCCAAATGACAGCTGGCAAGTCAGCAGCAATTTTTCTGCTGAATTCAGGCTTTTTTTTATGATTAACAATATTTTAAATTGAAACCTTGATATATGAATGTAAATTGTTCACAACAAGAAAAGCACTGCTGACCAAAGGACATGTGCTCAGCAGCACAGGTTATCAAAGCAATATCACCCCAGTCCTTCTGTCTTTAGCAATTCTATACGTAACTACAAATCAAAGGAAAGGTTTGATTCATCTTATTTTGTGAACAAGTTGTAATATGTGTCTGTAGACTCCAATGGATTTTGGAATTGGCATTTGTAGCTGGATAAGAACAGTGGGTGCTCAGCTCTGCTCAGTGGCACTGGGGGAGCACCCATGCTTTGTTTCCTCTCGGTTGGTCCAGGACTTTGAGGTTTGTAGCTCACTACAGAATGATGATGAGATGACCAAAACATTTGCCATATTCAGAAATAAATACACAGGCCAATTTTTTGACCTCTTGTCTGGAGAAAGAGGTAAATGAAACTTTTCTGCACTCTGTGTAGTTCTGGGAGGTGCTGGGATTTTAATCACCTCTGTAAGGACCTCAATCAATACATTGCAAGACAAAGGAAAAAAGGGAGAAAAAAACAAACAACCATATAGCACAGAAAGCCCTGCTGAGGCTGCACTCAAAGTGCTTTTACAACATAAATAACAAAAGCAATTTTACAGCTTGGTGACTGAAGTGACAGAGCTGTATGAAGCAATTATTAAAGCAGACAAAAAGCAGATTTTCCCATGGGGGTCAGCCTACACCCATCACTGGGGCTGTGCAAAGTTGTGGGTGGAGGAGGGGACAGAACACTTTATACCTGGCAGAAGGTTCTGGTAAAAGAAGGGCTCCTGATCTTCAGAGCGAGCTGTAACCCCTCTTCATGGTCTTTAAAGTTAGGGAATGCTGAGGGAATTAGTGAAAATCAAATAATTTGCTAAACCTTGTCTATTCAATTCAGCAAATGCTTATCAAGGATTGTTTATTTTCAGGCAGAAAATTATTGATTCAGGAGGATTACCTGGGACTGGGAAGTCAATGCCAGACTATGGAACTGGATACAAAACCTGAATAAAACAGGATCTGAAGAAAGTCAGATTGGCAGAAACGATAAAAGATTGACAGGGTAAGAGAGTAGAGAGGGAGCAGATTGCCCTAGAGGAGAGGGCAAAGCCTGGCAAGGATACAGATGTTGGAAAATTGGGGACAATCAGAAAAGCAGGGCTAATAGGATCCTATCTGGACCTTCCAGGCTTCTCCTAGCATAAAGGGATGAGAGCATGGCTGAGAGGCGTGAGGTGCTGCAGGGCAGAAGGAGCAGCAGGACAGGTGTGATGGGGACAGATCACTGCTCTGGCCAGGGTCTGCAATCCCCAGCAGTCCCCAGAGGCCAGCCCAGGACACTGGGGTGAGCTGGGGAGCAGTGATGGGAATGGACACTGGCTGAAAACCTGGTGTGTGGGAACAGGGGCAGAGAGCTCTGCCTTGCAACCAGAGTTGCTCCCACAACACTCATATAAAGCAAAGCTATTTGGTCTAAGGAGCTTACATTTTCACTTTTCAAACTAGGAATCCAATCTATTCCGACCTGTTCAGCATGTTTCAGGTTAGCATAAAGTGTACAAATCTTATATGCATAAAAGATAAAGGACTAGCATAATTTAACACCTAAAATGCAGCTTTCAAGATTTAAAAGGAAAAAAAAAAATCACTTCTTTGTTTTAAGCTGCTTTGTTTACCCTCTAAGGATTTCCTTCAGAATAAGCCATTCTGACCCACCTGCCCACGGATCTCTGTAGTCTGAAATAGATCAGTTTTCTACCTGTCATTATGCCATCATTTACTAAGTTTACCAGAAATTTTTAAAAGCAGAGAAAAGGGAAATGGTAAATAGAAAACCTCCAAGCTCTTTTTCTGGATTAACAGATATTGGTTAAAGTTTGATGGAAAATGGACAGCAGACACAGTTGTTCTATCAACATGGTTTTCAATTCTGTGCAAACTTTGTTAAATTTGTTCTATTTGTGAAGGTCCAAACTACAGATCTATACTCCTAACAGCTGAATGAGTAATTCTAAGCCAAATAAATAGTACACAAGCTTGGAAATGGCAACCAGGTCATAGGAAATGGATAAGAAGGACTGCAAACCCTTCAGCCTGGCACAAAGAAGACTTCTCTGATGAGTGTGACAAGAAGGGTCATGGGTGCAGTAAGTTGGATCCAGGCTGCCTGTCTCTGTTTTGCAGAAATGTGAAGTAGCTTGTCAGATGGAAAGCATGAGGAAACAGTATGACCACTACACTACTTAAAAGACAACTCTAAGGGAAAAACCTCTCCTCATACAACCAGCACATTCAGCTCTTGGCTTATAAATACAAAGTGCAAAGCAGCTGAATGAGATCCCACCTACCACTATGGGTTGACAAATTTTGCTTACCCTGGGGGAAACTACATTTTTCAGGGTTGGTCCTACCAGGGGTGTAAGCTCCAGCACAGAGTACAGCATTTGTACCACCACAACACAGAGATCTTGCTCTGAAATGCAGGGAAAGCATTAATTAAAACATAAAGTGCCTGTACAGTCATTTTCTCAGGGTCACAGACAATTGCTTTGCTTGACATGAAGACAATGTAATGACTCAAATCCAGAGAAACAAAAGAATTGGAGGCTACAAAGCATTAGTGTTGGAATCTGTCTCTGAAAAAAGTTCATGATCCTGTTTTTGCTTTTCAGCAATGGCTTTTGATTAATTCATTACAGTTTTAATTTTTTTTTTCTTTTCTAATAATGACAGTAATTTTACCACATCAAGGAGGAAATACAGACAGGTGTGGCATGGGCTGTGTTTTCCTTGACTGGTAGGGGAGGAAGTGGGCTGAGCTGGCAGCAGCCCTGCCATCCCCACCTGAGTGGGGTCCAGCCCTCCTTTCCCACTCCCCTCCTCCATGCCTGCCCTTCTCCCTCAGCCTCACTAAACCATCTTCATCTACCATTTCAAATAGCAGCTGTGCTGGTGCTGCAGCTTAGGCTTGCAGTTAAATTGCAGGCTGAGGTCTGTCATGAAAATTGCCATGAGATTATGAATGATCCCAAGCAATCAAATAAAACAGGACATCTCTAGCACCAGAGGGCTGCTGCTGCCTTTTGGTGTGTCAGGGAAATAGTTCAAGTAGTTATCAGCTGTGATACCATTTACCTGTTTTGATTCAATGAGATGATACCTCCATAGGCAGGAATCTTGGTGATACATAGATACCCAAGCACATGGATAGGGACCCAAAAGCAGTGCTCAACCCCCCAGGTTCACAGCTTTCTCAGGAAAAAATTGGTGCTTAACTGCTTCTGGAAATTCCCCAAGAAGCAAAGCTTTACAGGTAAGCATGACCTGATTTCCACTTATTTCAAAGAGCTAAATATCTTTGAGGATCTGCTTCGAACTGCTTTATCACTCCAGATTCCAGCATAAGATGGAGCCAGACCCTAAGTTTGCACTGCTCTGTGTTTTCTTTAGCAATGAGCAGTTGCTTTACTGGTGTACAGAGGAGCGCTAGCAGGCAAACTCTGGAATGATTTCCATATGCCCAAATGTTACAAAGACCCCACTTGGATTGACTGGCACACTGCTCTTGTCCTCACAATTTTTTTGTCGTAGAATTTGAAGAGTTTGAAATAATCACACTCTGTCACATCTGCACTTGAAGGGAAATATCTAAAACTTTCCTTTATGTTCTAAAAGACTTGAAACTAACAAGTTGCTACTTCGCAGCTGGCATTAATGAATCTACACCCTGCGCGTCTTCTACCAGCCAAGGAGCTCTCCCATAACTCACAAAACCATGGAAATGAGGCTGGGGTTGCATAGGGACACTAAAATAAAAGCACAAGCAGCTCTGTGAGAACATGGTCTGTTCTATGGATACTGTGTTAGTAAATGGGATCTGCAACCCAAATAAAATATCTGAGTAGACTGAAGCAAGAGTGAAACATCATACAAACTCCACTTTTGTCCCAGGGCATAAAATGTGATTTGTTAACACCCACAGGGGCTGCTCATGGCAGAAATATGTCAATGAGTATTGCTTGTATGGAAAGGCAGCAGAACGCCTGTTTCAGCAAAATCATTTGAGAACAGGGTTTGTCATAAGCTGCTGATGCTACACAGTATCATATCAAGGCACTGAAAGACATCAATTTTTTTCTTTAGAACAACTGCCAGAGACATACCTGATAGGTCAATGGCCTTGCTACGTGGGGAGAAAAATTCATGGGCCTCTTTTGTCAGGAATGCATAAGTAATTATTTGCACTTGTCCATTCTGGAAGAGAGAAATTGTTTACATGTGAGCAATAATAAATTAGGCACTTTAAATAGTTGATCCTCTGCTGTCAGAAAAATGTCAATACAAAGGCAGTTTCCAGTAGCTAAGATTTGTAATAGAATTTCAAGCCCTTTGTGGAAAGGGCATTGGATTTAAGGATCTCATCTTTTTCTGTAGTGGAAAAATAAGTAAGAACCTTGTCTATTTAGGTGAATCTATACGCTTGATAAAAACTTTATAGGATTTTCAACTGGCTATTAGATTTAGAATGAACCCATTTAAACATTGTTATTCTTCCCCTTTTTCTTAGCTGAAGTGCTGGATTTTGCTAATGCACAGGGCTGGTTAATGGGGTCACTGCAGTATTGAAAGAATAATTGTCAGGAACAGGATAAATTGTTTTCTCTGCCGTTTATTGTTACCATTACGGTTTTGAGATGTATATCAAACAAAGTTACCTAAATTGCCTCCGAGAACCTCATTGCAAAGTGATAGATTCCGACAATTTAGCTGAAAGGGCAAGTTGCCTTTGGGTCCTAACACACTGCTCTGAGAGCTGTCCCCCCCCAGTGCAACAGACATTTTGGTTTAGTTCTTGAGTAAAGAGTTACGGTTGTGCTACTTCACCTTCATTACATCACTGTGACTATAACTTCTTCAAGCAAACTTCCTATATATTTTAAAAAATTTCCCAGGGCAAGAATTATTATGCAGATTCTAATCATGCTTTCCACAAAATACTTTATAGCAACCCTTATTAAGAAGGTGCCATGTAAAACTGAATGAAAAGACATACACAGGACTCAATCGAGTCCTGCAGTAAAAACTTAGAGAGTATTTCTTCTGGAATGCAGTTATGTAAAAATGACTTCTGATTTCCGACTGAATGGCTTCTTACAATATCCAGTCATATCTGCTTAGTTGTTTGACTGAAATTACTTTTATTGCCTCTTCCCCTTGAGATACAGTACGTACCAATGCCATTTTTAAAGTCTCCTTTCAGTAGAGAATCACCTCTTACAGACAAAAAGAGACAAAGGCTCCAGCAAGGCCTTTCAGCTCTCCAGTCCCTGCCTGGACTCACACATTGTAAGGATGGCCTTTCTCTAACATTTTTTGTTGCTGTTGTACAATTTGTAATTTACTGCAAGTATCCAGAGAGGTAAATTGACAGGCAGCTGCATGTTAGGGTGATATTTCTCTCTTGACAACACTAGATGGACCCAGACATAGGAAACAATGTGGTATCATGAGATATTTTTGCTGAATATGACACTTTCAATTGAGCATCTTCAAGACTGCTTCAGCTTTAAATCTGAATTTGCCAGATATAACAAGGATTTGACATTGACCCTTCACCTGACAGTAATACATTTTTTATCTTTTAATAACATACCGTAATGCTGCTTTGAGCTTTCAGGAAGCTTTTTGAGTAAACAAATCATATTCATCGCCTAGAGACTAACATGCCTTTCCAGAGTCTATAAAGATGAGAGATAAGCTGAAAGGCAGGCTTGAAAAAGTTTTCAGCCATCTAACAGAATTTTTTTAGGAGCAAACTGCTGTACCAGTTAGAAATCACTACTTAATTTTTTTTTTTTATTTTAAGGTATAGTTGTTTATATAATTTCTTGAATTGATTTCTCAATACTATTTGATCCAAATGTACTGAGGGTTTCAAACTGGGTCTTTATGCCAGTTTCTCAGAAAAACAAATTTTATGCGCATATACTGTCTAGCTGCCTATACTGGAGCAAATTATTTTTGAACTCGAACTTCAATTTACAATTTCTCTTAAATTTCACATCACACTAGAAGCAATCCCCTCCAAATTCCGATTCATTCTCTGGTCATCAACAGTTAGAATGAGAAAAGCAGTCCCACTTGTACCATCACGCCCACACCTCATGGCAGAAATGCTGAAGCCTGGATAGTGTTTGGTCTGGCAGAAATGAGTCAGGGTGGGGAAGGTCAGTGTTACAGTGAAATAAAGCTTTTAGACAGTGATGCTTTAAAACAGAAAATGAAGACTCTACCAATACAATTGAGGACTTTTGTTTAAAAGACATTCTTGCAATGGGTTTGCAGGGGACATCAGCATTACAGTGTGAAACCAGCACAGCATCACATATTGCACGTGTACCCCTGGGTCCTCCCAGCAGAGCACAGCATGGACTTTCCTCCAGACCCAATTTTGCATGACAGCTGCCACTTACAGGGAACTTCATTTGGCAGCTGGTGGTAGGAATGAAACGTGTCCAGAACAGTAGGATGACAAAAAATTAATTAACTCTGGTTTAGCTTGGGAAATTAGCTGGATGAGGGGAAGCAGCAAGATTTGTCTGAAGTTTGAGGAATAGCCAGAGTGAAATATTTCAGAATATAGAGGGGACGCATAAACATACTTGCCAACCAAGAAGAGTTTCCAAATATGTATTTGGAAGATGAAGGCAGAAAGACACAAACACACACACAGAGGATGGAACATCACCCACATATATGTTTCTAAATTCCTAATGAGACGTTTGAAACTGTGTTCAAACTGGAAGGGAATATTTTTGTGTAGCACAGTGGAGAATAATGACTGACAGATTGAAGTGAATAGCACATGTATTGTACCATTTATTTTATCAATTGAATTCTATGATTTGTTCCTTATCCTGCAGTCTTGTAATGGCATTAAGTGATGATTGTGTGCTAGCATGGGTAATCAGAATGGAAATTAGCCTTTTTCAGTTGAATTAATTGTCTCTATTTATTCTGCTTCCAATTCAGTTTTTAGCCATTATTTATGGTCTATTTTAAAAAGATTGCATCTCTTCTGCAAAACCACTGTCTTCAGCAAAACCACTGTCAGAAATAAGAGCAGTTTTACAAAAACTGAAATAATGCAGCGTTTCTCGTTTCAGTTGGCTGTGCCTTCCATACTTAGTTTTTGGCTTGAAAAGAAAGCCATTATATTCAGATAATAGTTTTCCCAGCCAAAAGCATGCACTCATATGGAAAAGATTGACTGTTAGACTCTGGCAAAATCTGTAATCTACACACAATGACATTTTATAATAGCAGCCTAAGCTAAGTAAAGGCATTTTATTTTTATTAAAAAAACCCCTCAGAAACCACAGGGCCAATGTCTCTGAATCCAGACCAGGAGCCTAGCACCCCACTGTGCTTTTGACAAAAGCTGATTTGTTCAGTTCCAGAAAAGACTGGGATGGTTGTATCAGTGTTTTTGCAATATGGCAAACGTTGCTATCTGATACAACTTTATCTCGCACAGGAGCTCAGTACCACAATTTGTGAAGTGCTTATTATTGATCAACTATAATAATTGCTAAAGGACCCAAGGCTCACTTCATTGCAGTCAGACCTACGTAAAAAATCCACACTGTTGCTTTCATTATGTACTTTGGGGCAAATTTTTCCTCTTGCTCTGGCTCTTGGTCCCCCCAGGCAGGCAGTAATCAATCACAGGTCTGTGTAAAGCATCTTCTGAGAAACAAGATTTTCACGGCAAATGCAAGTTAGAGGTGAGTAGGATTATACAGAGTGCAGCATTCCCAAATGTTCGATTCAGTCAGATTTTGGGTGACCCACACACTGGTGCTGCTGTTCCTGTCCCTGGGAGATTTT
Source organism: Corvus brachyrhynchos (assembly GCF_000691975.1). Lineage (NCBI taxonomy): Eukaryota > Metazoa > Chordata > Aves > Passeriformes > Corvidae > Corvus > Corvus brachyrhynchos. The sequence goes on along the minus strand of NW_008238373.1, from coordinate 225,818 downwards.
CTCAGAACTAAGGAGAGGTGAAAGGCTGTGTGCATAGCTGTTGTATCTGTTGTACTCTGTGGGTTAGAGAACAACTTTAAATTAAAGAGTAATAACATGAGCTGGAAGAGTCAGAGAAGCCAGACCACATCTCACAGGTATCCAGGGATGCCCAGTGTTTGCAAGACATGACACTGGATCCCAGCGAGCAAAGCCAGTCTCTGCTGTGCAGTCGGAGCAGCAACTCTCCCTACACAGACCATTTTCTTCCAGCCATCCTTGCCCCATCCTCTCCACCTTTGAACTCATCAGCTGCCCACAACACCACTGTGGTGGCAGTCCACAGGCTTTTCTTCTTCCCGTCCCTCACTTGTTCAAAATACAGCTGCGCCCTGCCTGGGCTCCAGCAGATCTGGCTGGGACCCTGCCCAGCCCCTCCTGCACTGGAAATGCTATTCCTGAGCCCAGGTCCCTCCAATGCTCCCTTCCTGCATACCCCAGTCCCTTGTCCCCATATGTGGATCCTGCCTAGCCCCAGTGGTCACCTTACCTGGGGGGAGGACACAGAGCAGGGGCAACAGCCCTGCAAAACCCCAAACTCTACACACTGTGTCCTGCTGCCTCTTATTTCTTCTCCTCATGCTGTAACAGCATCTTCTTCATGCACCTGATGGGAAAAAGATGGCTGTTTGTGAAAAGACTAAGTCTTGGGGAAACTTTCCTCTTCCACAAGGTACACCTGCAGTGCCTTCACTCCTGTGGCCCAGTGGCTTTTAATTCCCTAGCACAGCAAGCAAGGAAAACCCTCCCAAGTGAGCTGCCGTGCTGATGCACAAAAAAAATATATGGAGCACAGGTTTGGGGAAGGGTTTTCCTGTACCTTATAGGGCAGTAGGAAGAGTTAATATAAAAAGTAGCTGAGTGTGTGAATCTTTTAAGTGACTCGTTCAAAGCAGAAGTTTCTAGAGACCCATATTTTAGTTATACAGGAATTTTTTATGGGAAGTTTTACTACAGCATATACTAGTTACTGCATTACTCCCGTGTGCAGAGGACTAAAGGATAATGCTGTTGGGAAGACATACAACTTCCCATTGTCTATGCAGTAAATCATCCCATGTAGGAGGAGTCTGCAATTTCAGTCATTCTTGATGCCTTATAATGTACCAGCACAGCTTTTAATTAAAACTATGGAGCAGGAAGGGCTTTTATTTCACTCCAGAGCAGGACGGGTGGCAACGATGAGAAGGGGATGACTCTTTGCTTATTAATTTGCAATATTACCAGTACTCCTCCCATGAACAGCCATCTGGTGCCTGAGAACCACGGGACTTATTATTACAGGGCACGTTCACTGCTGAGCCTGAGCCTGCTGCAGATCCCACTCACAGAGACCCGGCAGTGAAGCTCAGTAATCTGGCATGCCCACGAAAGCCCTGTCTCATGAGTCTTCAGCCAGAATGTGACACTTCACTGAAAACTCTGAGAATGAATGAATGAAAAGATCTGTTCCTGTGTCACGTGCATTGCCTGCAGGGAGCAAGTGTCCTGAGGCACGGCAGACCTGCAGAGCAGCCACTGTGAGGCCAAAACGAAGAGTGCTCTGCAAATCAATTTCTTTGCACCAGAGGGTGTTTGCATCTGCAGTGCTCTTTGGACAGATGTGGCCACATATCAGTGCACTGAAGGAAGGTGCAGATCTTACCTGAAGAAACACTGCCAGTTAATTTGGCCTAGAGCAGTGGAGGGTAGTGGTCTTTTCTTAAAGAAAAAAACCTGTAAAAATCAAAAGATATATCTTCACATTCAGTTCATAGCACCTTGGAAAATCTCAGGGGTCAGACCCCAGTCAGAGTCAGAGAAGCCAGCAGGACCACAAAGGGTACCTGAGTCACCTCCCACCAACTGCAAAGGACAAGAACCCCACTGGCATCACTTTGAGGAGGAGAGAGATTCTGGTCTGCAGTCAGGGCCCAGTGCAGCAATGTCAGACTCTGGCTCTCAGTTTCTCACCACCAACAGAAGAGCCTTGGGGTCAGTGCTCTCCTCGCACTGGCTGCCAGACAAATTTGAGGCCAGTCACTCCTGGGCTGTCACAAGCCACAGGGCTGCTCCAGGTGTGACTGGAAACACATGGCCCATGTCTGGTAGTGTCCATATGTGAAGTGATGCCTGGGATAACGTGGGTCCCCTGGTCAAGCAGGTGTCTCCTCAGGCATCATTTCTAGCTGCTCTCTCCAGGTGCTGTCAATGGGGCTGCCTGCTGCCTCATGGGCCCTTTTTTGTGCCCCTCTTCTAAAGCAAATGTATGTATCCCCAGGACAAAGCTTCATGCCAGCGCTCACGTAGATAATTTCCTCGAGTTCTGACAAATGCCATCCTACACAACACAGCCACAGAGGTGATTTACGAGCCGGCTGTCAGGTTTGTCATCTCCCCCTGTGCTACCTTTCCTCTTCTTGAGAGCAGCAAATGCAAGCACCTTGTCTCCATGTCCATTGCCTTCTCAGCACCCTGTCCCCTCCAGAGCTATCACTGCTCTTTCCGTGGGATGCCAGGTCTCTCATGATCGGTGAATTATGCCAAACACTATCACTTCCAGTTGGATTTTTCAAACAGTCCAACTTTCCCTTTTACCTTGCTGTTTATGTTAGGGAGCAGCTCCCTGTAAATGCACAAACCATCACTTTTTCTCATTTTAAATGCATTCTTAAAAGCTTTTCTTCAGAACAAAAGCTGCATCAAGAAGAGAATCAGTGCTGTGCCAACCAGCTCAAGCCTCTTGTTTCTGCCTCCTTGCCTGAGTTATGCTGCAAATTCTTTTACAAGGCTGTAGCCTATAGGACCACAGGCTCAGATCCACATTTTTTCCATGTTTTTACATTGCCTGTAACAATCATGTAGTAGACCAACAACAGTAGCTCAGTGATAAAGCAATACATGCTACTCACACTCTAAGTCAGAGCAAATGACAACATTATTGCTTACAGTGCAAATATAAAGAAATTTCTTTTAACAGCTATAGCAGAAATTTTAGGTTATTGCTTCCCATCAGTCCAGTGGGGGAATACAGCAAGTCACCATTATTCACATACGCTTTGCTTTTTCCCCAGGTTAAATCAAAAGAGTGGGGTTTTCAGGCTTGAAATTTGCCCTCCAGGATGTGGTACATGGCCAATCCCTATCACTTTATATTTTGAAAGACATCTTGTTCTGAGTTAAAACCCTCACTGAACTCTGCATCCCCTTCAGCCATCCCCATTCCTACTACTGAAATACACTGAAATAGTGAAAGGCCTCAGATGCAATGCTCCCTAGGTCCAACATGATGCAAACCCCAAGAGGTTGCACTGTTCCCTGCAGAAGACACATGAAGAGTTTTTCTATTGTCCCTTAGGGCACAATCTGCTAAACACTTTCAAGTAGTTGTGATACTGGTGTCAGAGCCTCATAGCCCCAGCCATATTCAGGTATTCTTCAGTTTTCTTTACCTAGAGAAAGGTTGCATTGGTGACTACAGCCCACAGACTACTTGCCAAATCTGGTTCATGCAGCATAACTAGACTACTGGAGAGAAAGAAGCTGCTTACAGAAGAATCCTAAAAAGAGCAAGCAGTTACATGACAGACATAGAGCCAAACTAACTACTGGTCTTTTAAAAATGAGGGAAAGCTCTAGAAGTCAATGCAACTTCCGTGGCTCCTGCTCTGACCACAAATTATAACGAAAAATGTGCAAAAAAAGAGTTTTCTATAGGGGTCTAACTAAAACAGTAGAATAAAGAATTAATTTCCAGAATGTCTTGAAAAAAACCTGTGAAGTGCTTGGGAACTCTAAAGCCCAATCAGAAAGTGCTCTGTTAAAGACAAAATGGGAGGTAAATGGCCTCTAAGTTTACAGCTAGAATGGACTTTGAGTTCAAGCATATTAAAAAGAAAAAGTGATACAATGACCTTGATTGGTCCTTTTTCTAACCCTTTCATAGGGGATATATTTAAAAAAGAAAAACACAGTGGTTCTTCCTTATATAAATTAAGTTCTGACACGCATCTTGAACAATAGATGTGCATACTCAGTCTGAAGACTGTAACTCTAAGGAAGAGAATTCTCATGAGACCTTGGACCACTGTGCTGTGTCCTTGGAGATCCTGGAAGAAAAGCACCACAGTCAGTAGGCGACACTAACACTCCGATAAAAAGTACTTAACTCAAGTGGTGCTAAGAGAGTTGCAGGTGCACAAGAGAATTAGGGGATACCAGCTTGAAATTGTTTTCTGTTCACTCTGCCACGGGAGACTGCATTCCACATTATTCTTTCCAGGAGTGTCTTGCACCACAGAAACCAGAATTATAAAAAATTTCTCATTATGTCTGCTTAATTAGGCAGAGGAGTTCATAAACTTATCAAAACATAAGCACAGTCTGACATTTTGATTACAAACCCCTTCAAACACTCAACTGTCTATCAAGTCCTGCTCACACTGCGACTGCAGGAAGATACAAAAATGCAATTACCTGCTCCAAAACACATCAACCTTTCCATTTTTATCTTGACTGTGGCTTTGGTACAGGCCTCCATCAGCCCTTCTGAGTAGTGTTGGAATCAAACAGCTCTAAATGAGTGTTTGAGGCTAAAGGAGTGATCCCCAGGTCTCAGCTGGGGCAGTGGGGATGGGTACAGCTTCCTCCTTCTGAGCAGCCTGTGCACAAGCCTTAGCCCAGATTGTCTCCTGTGGCTGAAAAATACAGAAAACTGTTAGCTACAGCAAGTGAGCAGAACACCGCTACTATATTGAGTTGCATATGCAAGCCCCCAAGCCCTTACTGAGGGAGCATTAATTACACATTGTGAAAAATCAGCCAGCAAAGTAGGAGGTGAGAAACTGGTTCTTGCTGACATCCTGCTCGTGGGTTTACCTCAGTGCAGGACTGTGGGGGAAAACATCCCATTTCCTTAGGCCAGGCTGGGATGCCTCCTGCAACCTTTTCTCCTGAGGGAGAAAACAGACAGTGCCTCTTGCTTGGCTGACCCGAGGCCAAGGGAGCAGTCCAGCTGCATCAAGGCAGGAGGAGGGAGAAGGCAAGATCAGGGATACCACTGAGCACCCATAGGCCAGTGGGCAACAAGGAGGGGCTGGTTCAGTGACCCTGCCTGGATGAAAACTCCCAATTAAAAAATCTGGGTAAGAAAAGTGCTGGTGGGCATAAAATCATATGTCTGTAAGTCTTAAATGCATTTAATTTCCAGTACATTGGCACCAAAACTGTGGAAACACATGATGTGAAAAGGAAACAAGTTTTAATATAGGTCTGATCAAATCCTGAGTTTCACTAAATGAAAATGCTTCACTTTGCAACCTCAGTCTGGCACTCCCCTCTTGTCAGTCCATTGATCTGGGCAGTCCCACAGTACCCTGAGGGAGGGAGCTACTTTTACTGTAGCTTTTTTACTTTTATTGCAGACTACCAGAGCTAGCAAGTAGCTGGAGGCAGTGTGACAGCTCCAAATATCTTGAATCCAATTAAACTGAAGATAAAACAATTTTTTCTTTCCAATGCATTATCCTTTTTATAACTCCATGCACTGCACAGCTTCCAGTTCATTATGTGTAACCATCAGATATTAAAGAAAAAACAAGAAGTCTGGAACTAGCAGACCTTTCCCACAGATGAAACTGCATTCTCACATACTAAAACAAGCAGCAGTGAAATATTTTGCTATTTGACATCATGAGATTCCAAAGATTTCCCCTATGTACAGCAAATTCACATCTCAGATTTACTGCCCAAGCCTCTCTTCGGATTCATTATTTCCAAATCATTGAGAATACGTTTACAAAGGCGGGTTGTTTGTGTTTCCCTCTCTCCCCAACAGCAAAAGACAGCAAATTTAATAAGACTGCAAGCTAGAAACTGGTCTGTGGCAAAGCTGAGCCTCAACCCAAGAAAATAATACATCTGTTGTACTGTAAACATGGCAAAGAAAAAAAATACCAGTTTCATCTCTTCTCCCCATACACACTGGATTCTTAATTTAATAAACCCTGACAAAATGCAGCTACAGAAAATACTTTGCTTTACTGAGTCTGTATAATGAATGACCTTAACTCTTCTGGTAGCTTAAAAAGATAACACGACTTCACATTGTCACCATCAGTACACACATTTCAGAATGTTTTTAGACATGCCTGGGGGCATCACTGCTGATGAACAATTTCATACCTCTTGGGGTCCTTCAGGGCTACTCCCCATCAGCCTGGCTGCCAATGCTTCCAGCACAAACTGCTCTGCTCGTTACAAAGCACAACTCACACCTTCCTGCTGCTCCAGCCAGCAGGAAAACAACTGGTCAGGAAGAAAAGGAGTAAGCTACACTCATTTCAGGAGAGATTTGAATAGTTTATTTTGCCCAATCAAGAGCCCTTCAGCATAATGACACATTCATATACACATATATATGAACATTTTTTTCTGAAACATTAATGTATAATACATTTTAAATTTAAAATACCAGCTGCACAGGTATTTTTATTTACAAAAATATTCCATACTTAATTTTTTAACTTCATTATGATGACATAATTCAGTCCAACTACATGTAAATAAAATAACTCTATGCAATCTAACATAGTTGAGTTCGTAACAGTACAGTTTGCAGTTCATATGAAACTATATTTGTAGACAGATGGATTTGCAACCCTACCTAAAAATGCATATTCCAGTAATCATCCTCAGAAGAGCTAGTGGGGCTCAGCAAGACTTAACTGAAGAATAAGTTGCAATGAACAGAAGGGAAAAAGAAAACACACATGTACACACTAACATATACAGAAACGAGAACTGCTACACATCAAGCATGCTTACCCAGGAGTGGGCAATGTTAGAAAAATTTACGGATGTATTTTTTTTTCCCCCCATGGTGCTGGTACAATGAAACAGCAGCGTAACTAGAAAGCAGCATGTTTTCCTAGTTCTAACCACTACAGATAGCAGAGCTCAGGTCTAAAATAACACAGTACTGCTTATTTACAATTCTGTTTTAAAAGGGAATATTTAAAACATGTTCCCACCCCTCTCCCTTTCCATCACCTATTACTGAATGGTAGTGGTAATCCACATACAACTCCTTACATGTTTTCAACTGAAACAGTTTAACTTCTAGTTCTTTGCCTTGTAATATGGAACTTAGGTACTAACAAAAGGAAACACAAGTGTCAAAGTAACCTACAGCGGTAGGTTAAACATTAGCACATGGAAATACTAAAAGAAATACTGATTGACATCTTTCATTTGATTGTTTGGTGTTTCTGCCTCATTCCCCTTCTTCCTTTATTTTCCACTTTTTAAAAATGAATGCCCACATCTTTAAGTCTAAACTTTGTAAGGTGTAAAAGAACCCAGAAACAGTACACTCATCAGACTTGAAACAGTAATAAGGTACCAGTAATAAGGATATATAGCACATCTTCATAATGGGCTTAAGAAGAAGAAATTGGCCCAGGTTAGCTTTTCAATGAAAACTGAAGTAAAATTGATTTAACTGATTCACCTGCACTACACCTTCCCCCCCCCACCCCGTTTCTGTTCACTTCCACCCCTCAAACATCATTAATTTCAGTCTAGAGAGTATTTGAAGACTTTGTGGTAGTAGCAAAGTTATCAACATCCCCCCAAAAAGATTCACATGAATTATCCAGGAAATTGGCTGGCATGAGGGAAGATTTAACTGACAAGTTGCCCTTCTACTTGGACAGGGAAGCAAGGCACTGCAGCCCTTCACTCCCACACCAGGCTCTGTCTGTGGTCAGTGCCCACCCAGACATGTTAAACCACGAGAAGAAAGCAGAGGGCACTTCGGCCAAGGAATCTTAAGTTTTCCAACACATGTTTCGGATACAAAAAAGCAACAAAACAAACCCACATAAAACCCAACCCTGATTTACATGTAAAGATCTGATGTATAATCAAAATACACATATTACTCAAAGAAAATGTTTATTGGACAAACCTCACTTCAGTTTTGGAGAATTTTAAAAGTCCAAGAAATAGCTGAAAAAAGTCTCTCGTGTGTACCAGAAAAAAAACCAAACCATAGAAAACCAGTCAGCCATGGACTGCAGCTATTGAGAAAACTTTTATATTAGGCTAGTTCCCTATCTACTTGCTCCATACTTGGAGAATTGTTTAAGAATGTTCATAAAGGGAGGTAAAAATAACTGACTATTTTCTGCAAAGCAAAATGGGGTATTTGTTTTCATTGCTTAGTAATTGTATCATCTCGATATGAGATATGAATGTATTCATAAGCTTAAAACAACTTCTATGGATAATATACATACTTTAAGTACTTTGACTTAAAACTTGAACGTAAGTCTTTTTAAAATTAAAGGTAGAAGTGTACATATAAAAATTATTTAAAACTAAAAGTATATTCTTAAGCAGTATGTATAAATATAACAGATTTCTTTTGTATTATCTAGTAACAAATGTGAAAGTGTTGCAGTAATTTATAAACTGAATGCTGACACAGAATACGTGCCTTTCATTAGATTCTATATTGTATATACATATTTTGCTAAGAAAACACACATTCTAAATCAATCACATAATTAGCAAAGGTGCCTGAAAGTAATCTGTTCTAAAGTCTTTATTGAACATGTGTGTTTATATATACAAATAATGAACCTGAACTGCACAAATGCAGAAACGAAATTAAGGAATAAAATACCATGATTGAATTAAAGTGCAGGAAAAATTCAAGTTTAAAAGTTCAGGTAAGATCAGTGCCATTAATTAAGCAAAAAAGGAAAAAAGGAAAAAAAAAAAAAAGGAAACAAAAAACCAACAAAAAAAACCAAACAAAAATTCCCCTCCAAAAAAAAACCAAAGCCCAAACCAAAACGCCACCAAAAAAAACCCAACCAAACAAAAAAACATAGAAAGGAAAATAAAAGGAAAACTAAAAGGAAAAAAAAGAAAATGAACTTGCTTCCAAAAATCCTCCTTTGGATTTAGCTTTCCAATATCACCTGCCATGCAAGTACCACCTCAGGCACAAAAACTTTGCATAAAGACAGACAAGGAACACAGCTATATATTACTATACTTTATAACTGACTGTTTGCTGAAGAACAAATCACTGGAGATGCCTGTGGTGTAACACTTTCAGACTGACTTGGAATACACACATATTTACACATACCAGGATTCAAAAGTTACGATTTGGCAGGACTAAGGTGAAGAAAAGCTTCTTCAGTTTACAGTTCCTAATGAGACACACTACATATAAACAGATAGGTAGCAGCAGGTAGTTTCTTACTTTCATTAAAAAAAAAAGTAATAGCTCAATTGTATTTTATAGTTTTCCAGACACTCTAAAAAATTTCACACAACTAAAATGCTAGTGAAAAAACCAGGGGTGCTTCCCCGCAAGGATTTCCATATACTTTGTTGTACAAAAGGTGCACCACCAATAGCACAATAAGATGCAATGATGTGTGTGTGATCACCTTCCTTCCACTGGGAAGGAAAAAGTAACATTTTAGACTAAAATTGTACATAGCCCCTTTTATTGACCAAGAACCATTTGTGTGTTTATCTCATGAGCAATCAAATCATTAGCCTTCATATCTAGAAGCATGCCCTGAACATAAGCAACAGAAGAGATTCAACTACGATAGATTCTGCAACACCAAATAAGCCACTACTCGTCTGGTACTGGCAGATGGTCTCTCATTGCCTCTTATTATTTTGCTTGCTGGTGGTTGTCAAATGTGTCTTGATGAGAAAGTTAAGTACGCTTTCTTTTCGAGCCAAGGTCATCTTTCACTGAATGATACCATAATTTGTTGAAGAATACTTTTACAATCCTCTCCCCCAGAACCTGACCAGATTAATTTCCCAGGATTCTGTTGCCCTGAAATGTAGTTTTATCTTCACCAGGTCAAATCATGAGTCATCTCAATTTATAAATGTGAGATAAGGAAGGGGACAAGTGTCAGCTAGGGCGGGTTTTTTTGGATGAGGTATGCGTAATGGTTTATCTAGTTTTCTTCTACCTGGATGTCTAACAAAATGGTGTTAAATATGCATTAATTAGACAGTAAAAATAAATTAACATGCAGAGGCAAATATTGCATGACAAACTGAGTTAAGTAACTCAAATAGACATTGCCTCAGTAGTTACAGGACAGAGCCATGAAGAAATCATAATACTGCTGTTCGAATTGTCACATTCTCATTCGTTAAGGACTTTGAACAGTGGGCATAGTAGGGCATGCCATCGTACTGACAACACAATTCAATTGTCTTTTTTAATTAAATGTTGCTATACATAAAGTGAGAAAATTTATCAGTTTGTGCTACAAAGTCCAAGCATATTTGCCTCTCATTTGAAAAGTGATTTAAGAACCATTAAGTAACTTCAATATTTTGCATCCTTGAGGTGTTCTGTAAGGTTGCCTTGTCTGTGTACCTGCAACATCACTTCACAATAAAAATAAAACCAAGGTTTTGCTTTGGGAACATTCAGAAAGTTTGTGAAAAAAGTACAGAAAAAGCAATGCTTGGAGAAGCAAACCTAAGTGAATAATTTCAGACAATGTAGACCTATCAGCTTCTAAGTACTCCCTTTTATAAAACAAAACCAGTCAGTAACTATTCCTAGTTTGAGGAAAAAGGTCTAAAGGAATTTCTGAAATGCAAGCATTTATTTTAAGGAATACTCTCTTCTAAAAAGAGCCCTGGTCATTCACACTGATATAGCTTTTGTGCAGTAGCCATTAACAAGTTAGCTCAGCTGTATTATTTACCTCACTCAAACTGAACATTATTTCAGCAGTTCCTAAAGGTTTTGTGCACACTTTGCCACTGCTTACACTGAAAGCACTGCTTTAGAGACTAAATCCAAACTTTAGGACAACTGTCTTTAGTGCTGGGTGGGGCTGAGACAGGTACTTGTAAAATAGCTCTCTACTAGCACAACTTAGAGATTTGCTAAACAACATACTGACAATTATTAAGTATTAGATGCTTGCTTGTCATTATTCATGCATCAGCACCTCCATGGTGTGTAAAACTTTGAAAACCTGAGTCCAAGGTTATCTGATTTCATAGTAAAGGACTAAAGGGGCATCTAGAACTTAAGTTTTGAGCAAAACTATCTCAGCTATTTTAATTAATGGCTGTAAAGATATATTCTGTTAAACATTTATAAAAACTCACAGCATGAATGGAACCCACAGCCAATTCTAAATGTTATACAACCTGAATCAATAACTATTTTTATCCAAAAATAATATTTAACTGAACAGAAGTTGAAGAATTCTTACCACAAGGAAGATGTTACCACATTTCACATTGCACGGCCATAACACAAATGAAAACTCCCAGCATGACACATTCCAGTCATATTATTCACTTGACTTTTTTAATGCAAAAATTACGCATTTTGTTTTGCACGTCACAGAATATGATGTGAATACAAGAATACTAGATCAGGGGTCCAAGAAAAGACTATGCACAGCTCAACTATGTATACAATTTTCAATAAGAAATCTTCCAAGCTTCCAGCTTTTCAAATGAAAGAAGTGACAGTAAACTTCAACTCTTCTTCAACAATAATGGTAAATATAGCGAGTCCTAGAGAGGGTAATTGTAAGTCAGCTACTGTCCAGCAAGACAAACCAACTTGATTCCAGCTCTTGGACCTCTGATTTATTGCCTCTCCTTACAGGAGGGTATAACACTGCCAGCAATTACAATAGCACAAAAACTTTTGGCATATGAAATATTAACACAGGATTGACCCTGCATTGCCCCTGCCCATCTCACCACGATTTCCCTTTACTCTCTTTTCCACGTGTTCCAGTTACCTTCTCTGTTCCAACTTTATGCTAACCAACAGCTAAGAAACACTCAAGTTTGGTTCTTTTTTGCGTGTGTGTTTCTTAGATATAAAGCTCCTCAGTTAAAGCCATGACTGAGGTAAAACAGTGTGTCATTTGTGCTAGGAAACAACAGTATCCGATGGTGAATACTTCTTTAAATTTCAGTGGTCCTGCCAAAATTAATGAAAAAACAAGATTTTTTTCATCAGGACAAAATTAAACAGATGTAATTGATGAGAGTCATCAGAATTGGTACCACTTCTTGTCTTTGTACTTCAACATCATCTAGAAAAACAAAAAGCAATTTCTAATTACTGTTCCTGTAATGTACCAAAATGTACAATGACGCAAACAAATTATATTCTTACAAAGCAGCATGAGAAAGAAGGATTTTAGCAAGGCTTCTCAAAGTTGCAACAACAACATTGCTGAACACTGAGGGTTTAGCATGATGAATTTTCTGATGTTAGCATCATTGCCAGTGATCTAGCCTCAGAAAATGACATTTTTGGGAGAATGGGGAGGTTTCACAGGAGTTTAGGGTGTGGAAAGAAATCGGCATGAAAATGGATGAGAACAGCCATTCTATGGTAGTTACGGAGGAAAGAAACCAACTCGCATTCACGGGGTTTGCATACACCAGGATCTTTCTTAAGGACAGCAGGA
>NW_008238373.1:191741-213260 GCF_000691975.1 Corvus brachyrhynchos | reverse complement strand
AGCAGGAATCTGACATAAAGCATTACTCTTCTTATTAATTCAGTGACAATAGGTAATTTTTTCAGTTATGAGAACTGAGTTGCACATTTAGAAGCTTACATGCCACTCCAGCAGACTGCATGCTCTAGACCAATGTGCCATGAGACAAAGGTTAGTACTTAATTGTTGAGAGTAACAAGTGATATGTGAAAGGGAAGTATCCATTATCAATCATAGTGCATGCCCTTTAGATGCACCTCTAACATGCCTTTGCAGAACTCAGTCACTTGCAAAACTTGCATTTGACAATCAGTTTAATGTTCAGTTTGACATACTCACCTCATGAGCATGTTTTGAGAAAGAATCAGCACTGTAAAGCATAGCTGCAGTTTTTTCTTCCAGTTCTCCCAGTTTCTGTCCTCTTTCATCCAGTGCCAACCGGGCTCGTGCCAGTTCACCAACTACACCGGATGCTGCTCCTTTGACACCTTCAATACCCCCAGGTCCTGGAATATGCTGGGCAAGACTCCTTGATGCCTTCCCAGATGCTGATTCTCCAACTGGAGGCATTTGCAAAAAGTAGCAAATACAGAATAGTAAGTTTTTCTATCTCTATTACATAAGTATCACTGAAAGTAGTTTATAGAGAGGTGTAACTTGTTTGATTGGAGACTAAACACCTAATTGTAGGTATGACTATGAGCAACACTCACTACTCTACATTAGTAGATATTACTACGTTAAAACTGAGATATTCAAACCTATTTTCAAGTTTCCAGGCAGGTTATAAAACTGTAACCTCTTCACAGCTCAAGTATGAAACTAAAATTCTCATGTTCATCAACAGAATTGTTAAAAAACCACTTCACCAGCACAATATAGCTTATTTCACATGGAATGCGTTTTGACTTCAACAGACAAAGCAGAATAATTTTGATAATACAAGCTGTGGTTAGTTCTGGAAGTGCTTTGCTGGTACATAGGCCAGCCAGCATGATTCCACCAGCACAAGTTCCCTTTGATGGAAGTTCAATTTTACATGCAGACACCTGTAGGTTAGATGTCTATGCTATCATTATTGTAAAAACCTTGCAAAAAAAAAAAAAAAAGAAAAAGTAATGTAGAAAGACAGTACGGATGTAAGAATAAATCAGTACAAATGGTCAGCTGAACAGCTCCAGACCTCAGTGATGGCATTGGCTACACCAACTTTGCTCATAATGGGACATCAGCCACCCATTTCAATCTAGACACTTGATGTGCCAATCTCATGCAGAACTGTATACACTACAGAAATTTGATTATTTGTTTTAAACAATAAACTATGGTTTAAATATTTTCTTTTTTCTACCTCTAGGAAAAAAATTATGAACTTGTTAAATATGTTTGATGCAGTATTTAAAGACATCTGGTTCAATTTTATGCTTCTATTAAGAATGATTTACATTTAAATTAAGTATTGTAAATATCTTACTGTGAATTCCCACAATAAGAAAGAGAAATCCTTTCATTTATTAGAGATTCTGCTGTGACCTTCATGGTAAATATGGCTACTTTAAAGACATGCTCAGATGTCTTTTGAATTGTCACTGAACTCACTTTCAGGCTACAATTCATTAGGCATTTTTTCTTCCATTCAGTACTATTTTCCTTCTAAAGATCCAAGCCAAAACTTAATGGTGGAAACTTGAAATAATATAAAGGGATAGCTTCTAAAGTTACAAGGTATTTTTCCCTTGTCCCAGTCATATTAAACTATAATTTGTGCACATAAATTTCTCTACTGGAATACTTGACCAACCTTCCACAGTATTACATATACATATATACACACACATATAAACACCCACAAAAGAAATCTTTAACATCGAAAGTGACCTCTAAATATCTGATATTTGCTCAAAATGTACAGGCTCAAGTAATAGAGTCTAATTTAATTTTCATTGTGTAGAGATCAAAAGAACCAACTTAAAAGAAAAGACTGGCAGGGCACCTTGTCAATTTTGACAGATACATTTCATGTTAATAAGAAAATGGTTCTTAAAAATAAGCTTGCATAATATGGTGTTGCATCTAGCAAATATCTGAATAAATAAATGGAAGCTATTTTCCTTAAATATATTAAAGTGCTGAATGCCACCACAGGAAAGAAAAAAGTTGCAATCAAAAAAAAAATGAAAGATAAAGCAATGAAAATTTTGCCAAATCTGAATTTTACTGTCCTATAAACAGGACTGAATTGAAATATCATAGAGTTCTGTCCTTGCTGTCATTCCTGAGGCAGCTCTGCACAAGTAAAACAAGGAAAGTCTGGCAAATAACTGAAGTAGAGTGAAGTTTTAATTTTCTCACTGTCTAGAATAGCATTCTCCAAAAGCAGTCCCTTTCAGTCCCTTTATCAGCATAAATAGAATCATGGTCAGTACTACATGCTTCATAAAGATTAATTCAAATAAGATTACAAAACAAGAAATGGGACAACTAATCTACTGCTGAATAAATGGGATAAAAGAACCTATGAAAAAAACACACCAAGCTTTTCTGATCTTGTTGGTGAGGTGCACAACACAAAATCTATGAAAAAGTATTCGTCATTCCCTATTTTATTTTCCTCTTCACAAAGGTAATGTTCTATTAATACAGGTAATACATTTATCAAGGATCACTGGCTTCCTTGGGTAGAAATACCAGAAAAATAACAATTAATAATAACTTACAGAGCTCTTCTCTGTCAAGTGACTGTGCCCCACCTCCGAACAGGCCTTTAAAAAACCCCCTGTTTGGTGCTTCTGGTGTTTCTACAGGAGTGAAGAGCTCACCCAACATTTCCTTTGCAATGAAAGAGAGACATAACAAGGCATAAATTATTAATAAGAATGGAACGTTCTTTCACTTTCAGGATTTATTTAATGGATTTGAATTTCAAAATAAATATGCTTTAATGGGCATCTGTCTTTGCAAGGTGATGTAGGAAATAGAAAAATAAAAACGTATTAAGAAATTTGTCCAAACCATCTGAAGCAGATGGTTGCAAGTTTAGGGCTCATGGAATTCAGAAGCAAAGAAATGCATTCAAGTAAAGCTTATTTGCCCCTCAATAACCTGGGCAAGACTCCTGACTTTGTCCTATTGAAACTGTATCTACAAATACTTATATCCACGTAGCAATACGAAAGTAGAGCCTGCAACTCTGCTATTTCATTATTCTATGCAACTACCAAGCTGAAGCATGACTGAGATTTTTTCAAGCTGTTAATATCCCTGAAATGTAATAGCTTCCTTCAAATATCCTGAATTAGCATTCCCTACTTGTGTCAGCACACACCTCCCCCAGCGTCAATTGATCAAGTGAATTTTAACTGCATGTTAAAGGAGGAAAATTCCTGTTGATCAAAATGAAATTAAGTAAGAAACTGATTCAGCTACAATAGCATGGATGAAGTGATTCATCTGGAATCAGACTCTACAGTGAAGGAAAACAAAAGGGAAAAAAAAAAAAATCAAAGCGCAAAAGTCAAAGTACTCAGCTCAGAATGTATCTAAGAAAAAAGTGACTTTTTTAAAAAGAGCGAATTACCTGAAGATTTTCACATGTTTCTTGGCTGTAGGTGAGCCTCTGTATTTCAGTTGGTGAGACAAGATAGAGTGCTTGTCCATTATTGGTGAAGCAGAATGTTCTGGCTATCCGCATATTGGTGAGTGGCAGGTAATATACATCCAACAGTGGCCTTAAACTTGGCAAACTTAAGGAAAAGAATTTAAAAACGCATTAAATAGAGCAGAAATGTCTATTATTGATCAAATGGCTCATTTTTAAACTGCAATACATATTTTTTCTCTTCACCATTTGACGAGTACCACAAACAGGTGTAATTTAATGACATTACAGAACCTCAAAACATGAGATTTTTCAAGGTAGCACCTCAAAAATTAAACATCTGCATCGCAGACACATTTAAAAGCATTTTTTTAAATGACAGTCTGAGCATGCTAATCAAAAATTCGCTATAATGAATTAGGCATTACTTAATAATTACCAAGGTATTTTGATAAGTATCTACGAAGAGTTTACAATTAAACACCCTCTCTCTTCCCTCAGGTCAATAATTTCTCCTTGACTAAAAATACAAGTCTACAAGATTTCTCCTCAAGAACATTTAGAAATATAACACGGGTGTACTGTCAAAGCAAAGCAGAATTCAGTAGCCTCAAACAATCTTATTAATTAAGTCCCCCTTTTTTTTCTGACAAGATATTTAAGAGGAAGTCCTCTTAGAGCAAAGTTTGCTTACCTTGTATTTTCTGATTCTGTACATGTAACTGCAGAACTTACTGCATCAATCTACTGAAGAACAGACAGCACACCTGGGCTATAACAATGTTCCTCTACCAAACATTCCTCTCCCTCAATGTAATAATAAATACAAGTAAGAAGAGACAAAACACCTAATTTCTCGACAAATAGTACCCAAAATAAACCACTGTCTCAACCATCCCCTGTGAAGTTCTCGTAAAAAAATCTACAAAAGTTGTTAGCTGCAAATGTCCCAATAATACAATAAACAGCTTCTCCTGCAGACACCATCTGCATAAGGTTATTATTTCTAGACACTGAAAAAGCAGTAAAGGGGCAAAGTGAAGTTAAAACCAAAGAAAGATGTAGTAACCACAACAGTGTCAGGTTGCCTTGTTTTGTTTTTTCTTTTTCTTTTTTTGAAGGATGCTGAGATTGCCTTTGGAGGCAAGTTTTAAAAGTGAGAAATAAAAAGCAGTATTCTCTTCTAAGCGTATCACCCAGATATGACACCTCTGCCACGCATGTATCTAAAATAAGAATATTCCTAAGATAGAGTCAGTAACAGGGAAGTGTTTTGCTTCAGATCAATGGAAGCATAAAACATTTTTACAGCTTCAAAACACAAAAATATTAGATCAGATAGGACAACCGTGACATCCATGAGAGCATTTTCATAATTTCTGTTACAGATTTGTTTGTTACTAAATCCTATCTGAGTTTTTATCAGTAGCTAAGTTTTGGCCATCTTGGGTATGATACAGTGCTCTGAAAACTTTACACAAACTGCACATAAGGTCCACTCCCCAGCAGCAATTCATGCTTATGAAATGGAGCTCATCACTGGAGTCCAAGTTCCCCACACAAGTTAACAATTCAGCATTTGTAATTTAGCTCATATGCAGAGTTCATTAGAAAACAACATGAATCCTGAAGACAGGATTTGTTTCAATATATGGTATCCGAACATTACTAAGTTTAGTTTTAATTAGGAAAAACGATACTGTTTCCCCTGCAAGGTGAGCAGCATTTTATAGACATGTTTAGAATACATAAAGCATGGGATAGACATCAATGGAGTTACAGGCTTACAGACTACAATTAAAAAACAAGATTTGATAGTATCAGTTTTAGTTTTACTCCTAACAACTTCCTAAAGAAATATTTTTTACAGAATTTTCCAAGCTGAAAGCTTCTTTTGGCAACCTTAAAAATAATCTTGTAGGAACTTTACTGGCATAATGTTATAGGGCCATGTTCCACATTCATCTTATCATTAGGCCACATCTAAACTGCAGGTGCAAGGGTGTAAGTATATACACACTGCTGTTCAGAATAAAATAGCACTTAGAAACATTTAAGATAAAGGACATGAAAATTACATAGGTGACCTGTAAGTATATTTAAACACTACTACTACTCTACTACTACTACAACACATGTTTAAACTCATAACTTAAACCTCTTACTTTAGATGACTTATTACTATGCAACTGCTAGCAGTTAATCTTGCCTTCATAGCCTGAGTTTAAGGCCTTTAACAAACAAGCAAGATACACAACAAAATATTAAGATTGAGCCATGAGTGTGATGCAAACAGCTGCACAAAAAATAGATAGAGTCTGGTCAGGTACAAGCTAAAGGTCTGACTTAAGGCAGTTTTCTCCATCAGGAAGTAAATACAACTTTTAGAAAACCTTCAACTCATGGACCTGTATCAGCTATTTGGAACTATGTGTTGAATCAGTGTAGCTTAAGCTAAAGTGGTAAACTTTTTCATGTGTTAAAGGCATAACTAATAGGAATGTGCTATCAAAATTATTCAGGCTCAAGTGCTGGAGAATTATCAACCCTGATTGAATGCAATTTTTTTTTTAATTCATCATCCTATGGAAAAGGAACCTTTCTATGTAGCAGAAGACTATTTCTTCTTTTTATATTTAAGTTACCATCAAACAGGTCTTACCTAAAAGTCATAATATGTCCATTGGCACAGAAACATGCAAGGCAGATACTGTTACTCAATGACACTATGTCTCCACGAAGAACAAAAGAAGTCTCTGTTATATTTTGCTTATAAATACAGTTCTGGGATGGCAGTGAGATAACTTTTGCTTGCTTTTCTGAACATATCACTGCATATTGGTTTTCACTGATTTCCTGAGAGGAAGAAGGGGACACTGAGACAGGTCGTCGTTTTTTCGCTTTTTCTTTTTCATCTTTATCTTCAGGAACATTGTGTTCTCTCCAGGGTTCATGTGCTGGTGGGACCAAAGATCCTGTGGCGTCCAAAAAAGCCATTCTCAAGATTGCCCCTTTTAGCCTCAGGATGGTTCCTAGGAAAGAGTAGTTGAGCACATTTCTAAAACAGTTCTCCTAAATTGCTTTTCAAGCTACAAATTATTCCTTTAAGAAGCTAGCAGAATGAAAAGAAAACAAGAATTTCAGTTTGCCTCTGTAGCAAAATGGGTGTACGAAAATCTTTGGGCATTTATCTAAAAACCAATGAAGCACAAATGTAATCAAGAAAATGTTAGACCAGTTTCCAAGAGTTTAGTGAATACTCTTCCATTAACTTCAAGGGAAATGAATACATTTATTAAGAGAGCCAGGCTGGCATACACATCTGTATTTAAGTTCAGTGTCACAAATGCAACTCACTTCATTCTCTCCTGATGAGTACACAGTATGCTTGATATCAACAAAAAATGTTATTAGTCTAAGGTGAGCCCCACTTTTTCCTTTAATTGGTTCAGAAACAAGCATGTGTGGTGTTTTTATTTCTCCCCTGCAGTTCACACTTGAATCCACTTCTCTAGCTTGAAATGAAAGAGAAAAGTTTTCCCTCCTTACTGCTGATATCACTGTCTCTGTAGGCCAGAATTTAAGCTAATAGATTTTATTTTACTTTATTCACACATAAGTAACAACATGAACATTTGCTAAGTACAAAATATAAAGCAATATCTTTTAAGGATTATGCTGCAGATGCAGTGATGAAACCCACTGCCTAGCCTGAAGCATTGCCTTTATGACCAAATGTTACCAAATCTGAACACTGCTATCAGTACCTTACTCGATGGGCACAAATCACATATATGGTCTAGATGTCTGCTCCTAATCATTCCTACAAACAATTAGCATTGCAATTTGTATGTTTGATACATCTGTGTAGCAAAATGGACTAGAGCAGCATGTTCTGCATGAGACAGTGGTAGCAGGAAAGCTAAATCTATGTGCAACAGTATAGCCAATAAACCATTAATACATAATTACAACAAAATCAGTTGCTGTGCATCAGAAAAACAAGATACAAGACCTTTCATAGCAATCCAAAGGAATATTTTATCACTAATATTTCACACTAGTTGTTCAATTTACAGCCTTAGTTTGCACTCCCTTTTCTTGCTGCAGGAAAACTGATTGATTCTTACCCCATGACTAAAACACAGTAATAAACTGAGCATTTGATATTATTCATCTCTTCTGCTATCTCTGTTTAACAACTGCAAACATTGTTTTCTCAGCAAGTATACACTAAAGTTGCATTTTTATATTTTAGGAGATTGTACTTTTCACTTTTCCAACTTGAGAAACGCTGGTAATAAAGTAATTACTCTAGATTGTTAAACTTAGCAGCTAAATCAATGGTATATATATTTTTAATTAATCAATAATTAAAAAGAAAACCTGTAACAGTTTCTCAAAAAACGTGAAGAACTACAACACTACTTTATCAAAGCATACTTTAGCCATCTGCTTTGTACATACCACTAGGAGAAACAATTACTGGCTGAAGAAGTCTTTGCTCTCCTCCTGGGGGTAAGTTCAGTACAATGACAAGCACTGTACCCAGCGTGGTCCCAACCCACAGGCACGGGGAAGGCGATGTATCAGCCTTTCTTGTGAAAGTCTCACAAAAATGAAGAGCTGAAATTGCCTCGCGTGACTCTTTATCAATGCTAGTTACACTAGAACTCCGGGATCGACTGAAAGAGTTGTCTTTGACATCTGAAAATAAACCAGTATTAATTTAAAAGAATGACAAATTGCAGGGATTAAGAGAATTTAATTAATTTTTTGTTCTTTAGCATCAACTGTATACTAACTATAATGCTATTGATTTTTCCATCCCTATCCTTCCTTAGTCATATTTCCTTATGCCTGAATTTCCAGCTGTTTCTTGAGCAAAGCACCCAATCTTTGTTGCAGAGGGTGCCATTAGGTAATTACCATGAACAATTTTTAGGCATACTTCTGTGTTCTAGAGCCAGAGAATAATAGTGGCACTCCTTTAAAACAGTTGAATTACAAACCTCTCTGCCAATTAGTTCATTGATCAGATGAAAAAATATTAGCTCCCATGGGACACAGTTAACTAATCTTAGGAAGATAAAACTATTTTACGTTAGAACTGCAGTGACATCCACACAGCATGATAGCATGGAACCTGTAATGACTCACAATATGATTCCACTTTAGGAAACTGTGTGCAGGAGATCTAACAGCCTATTTACACACCCCCCCAAACTTTCAGTAAGAGAAACAACAAATGCTATCAAATGCCACCTGGTGCTGCTATACAAAGCTGAAGATCTCCACTTTGAATGCTGCAGCACAGTGTCAGTAATAGCATTAAAGCCTTTCAGGACGTCTTGCTCACTGCTTAGCAAACAAGTGAATTCTAATGTTAACAAAAGTAAATGTGCTGTTCCACTCTTGCTGTATGCAATCTCTAGGTATGGCAATACCTAATTCAGCACACCCTGAATTTATCTGTGCATTCACAAAAAATTAATGCTATACTTTCTTAATTCATAATTGCAAAGTTTTAGCACAAGACAGCCCTCACCAGCAAAGGTTTGTGCAATTTATACTATGCTTTTTAAAAAAATAACTCAAAAAATCTTTTGAGTAGGATATAGATGCAACTGACATATTTAAAGCAGGATTAAGACCTAAAGAACAACATTTAACCATGTACTATTTGGAAGTATTACCATGTTAGTTTCATTAAATTGTTGAAAAACTTTCTACAAAGAATATCTAACATGCATTTGGAAAGCGTACATACTAGATTTCAACTGACTAAATACACACATCTACTTGACACAAACAGTGCATCTTCTCAGGAGGTAATTGCCTCATTCCAACAAGGATAGAAAAAAACATTGTCCTGTTGAATTTTAGCTGTCAAATATAAAACATGGATTATAGAAACTAACTCGATCACTCAGATGTTGACATACTAAGTTTTCACATTAAAAAAAATAAATCCAGTGTAAAACAATGAAAACAATAATTTGTTTTTATAAGTCTTCTAATGACCACCACCTCTTATGATGCTTGTTTTTTTCAGGCTTGAGAAACCATTACTAATTTAATGTTTTTTTCCAACTTTAACATGGATTAATCAGTCTGAATATAATCAATCGTACAGTAACTGCAATAGGCATAGTTTTAAATGTGCATTTGTGAGTTCTAGCTGGTTGATTTGAAGAGCATGTGTACAAATTCCAGAAGCACTGGGATGGACAGGAAAAAAACCAATAAAAACTAACTTGTCAAACAATATAGGCATTTTTGAGAGTGGAGAATCCATTCAGAAGAGAGAATGAAGGGTTAAAAGTTTAACTGCTTTAGTGCATCCTATTTATCCTGAAGTCAAGGAAGAAGTTTGTAAATGGATTAGATTCAGATGAAGAGGAAGGAACAGCAGCGTGATGAATCACTACACACCATCAGAAGGATGGAAAGATGAGGCTCTTTTGAGTAAGTAAAGCAAGGAATAGCACCTAGTGGCAGTAGTATCAATCACTGGATTAGAACATTGAAAAGCAATGGTATAATGCAGACAAGGGTATGTTCAAGATAACTTCTGTTTTAGAAAGTGGAGAATAAATACAGAAACACATACTTTAGATTTTATCTGTTCAGAAAGGAAAAGGAGCAGGTTAAAGATCTAAAGACAGTAAACTAATTTGAAAGAGCAAGATCATGGAAGAGTAGGTTTCAAGAAGCCATGGAAAGAAATGAGAGAAAATGATAATGAATTTATGGAGAAAGGCATTTCAGTTGTCTCCTACAGCCAGAGTAAATATGGCCACTAAAGTGACAAAAATACAAGCAAGCCAACACTGAAGAACACTATGCAAAAGCTATACCGCTACAAGAAAAGACAGAAGCAAAATTTAAAAAAAAATATAATTGCTTAAGAAAGTTATTTACAGACCTGAAAACCTAGAATAATTTTACACAGAAATGATGTTTCTAAGCACAGATATTAACACACACGCAAAGTCAAAACCAGTCAAAGGCTACTACAATTCACAAAGTACAGACTATTTTATGAGTATATCAGAAACAATGTGACAAAAAACCCTTCCACTATTTCAGTAGACGGAACAGCAAATATTAAGTGATGTAGAAAACACTGTAACTCCTTCAAGATTGGAAAGTGCTGAAAAAAATTCAGCATTCACTTTTCACCAGTCTTCATTAGAAAAAAGTAACACTTCCTAGAACTTACTGCCACCAAAGAACTGTGAGTAAAACAGCAGAATTACAATCAGTTAATATTTAAGTATAAATGTGTTCCAGTTTGCCAAGTATGAAATTCACCCTATACCAAAATTATTCCTAAACCATTAGTAAATGTAGTGTGGAACACCAGAAAGATATTGAAAAGAGTTGTCAAATTCTTCTGCTCTTTTGTGCCAACATAGACATACTTAAATCGCTCTAGTTCCAGATACTAAGTTTACAAAGATGAGGAAAAATTCCATTTCCAGAGGAGATTAACAGAAGCCACTCTAAGGTTAGATACCATAACCTAAAGAAGAAGGAACTGAATTCTGTAAAGAAAAAAATCTGCAAAAATGAAATTAGAGATATGATGACAGATTTCAACAGCATAAATAATGATTAACAAAGATAGGAAGTACATGTTATCCCTGTTTATCGTGGAAAGGACAAGAAAAAGTTAACATGGAAGCAAGGAAGTTTGATTAAATAACAGGAAATCTGTCTAACTGGACTACACAACAGTGAAACTTTATCTGGTATATTTCTAAAAACTTATTTATTGGAGGCTCATGAATAGATCAGGAGGTTAAATTGTCAAAACATCTGTATCCCTGCCAAAGGATCCTTGCCAATCCTTGGATTAAAGACTCTCCGAGGGGTGCTTCCAACTTTGCATTTCTCTGAGAGGGGCAAGCTGTAATTGTAAACCAGGATGGTCCAGCTCAGTTTCAGAATATCCTAGTGCCACGGACTTCTCCCTTGTCGACAGCAGCAGCACCTGGCAAACAGTGCTACAGCTGCCAGTCTGATCCCGTCTGTCTTCTGCTGGGCTTGTGGTAACAATTCTGTTGCAGAAAGAGGAGCATGCTGTGGCAGGCAGAAGGCAGCTGCATTTACTGCTGTAGGTCTACAGTTGTCCCCCATCATCTTTAGAGAACAAATCAGAAGAGCTGGATCTGCTAACAGCTGGCAGTCAAAGTATTAAAAAACTCCAACCTACTCATTGTATGCTGTTTTAGTTAGGCAACACAATGACTTTTAGTACTACAGATCTCATAACTGAGCTGATCCTTATTTTAAAAGTTACTGTGCATTTTCAAGAAAAATAAATTCTCAGACTGGTCATCCATCCAAACAGCTGTATATTGCTTTACTTTAGAGACAGTGGTCACAAGACAATTAACATTTATAAAACTATGCCCAACTATTTGTTGAGAGCACCTCAACATATCCTGTTAAGATATTTCATTTTTCAATTTAAAATGCATCAGATGGTCCTAAACAGGCAGCAGTTTTCCAAATGCTGCCTGCTTATTCACGCTTTTGCTATCACAGCAGTACTGATGTGAGTGACAGATGCCTAAAAATTATGATGAAAGTGTGATAAGCCATATACAGGAATTGCAGGCTTACCTTATGATGACAGCAATGACATTTTGTGCCTGAGAGTCCCCAAAAAGAGTGGAATTAAAATTTTATTTCTAGACTTCAGACAAATGCAACAAAGTCATGATAACTTACATAATTTAGGCCTATTACTTTAACATACTCACATTCAGATTTAGTAAAAATAAAATCAACTATATAAACTTACCTAAATCAGGCTTTAACTCAGTTGGCAAACTTAGCTTCCTGGACATCTTTGCTGAAAAGTGAAGTATATCTTTTTTTTAAAAAGAATAAACATAATTTTTCTGGTCCTTATTTGCTTCTTTCGCAATATTTAATATATAATTGTTTATTACATTCATTGAGGTACTTTACAGGATTTCCTTTAAAGCAGAGCCTCGCTTCTTCAAGTGAGGGCTACAAACTAAATAATGGAAGACAGCAAAATCCCTAAATACAGCATCTTATCACTTTTGCTGAGCTTGATTTCTCTTCAGGCTTCAGGCAGGACTTAATGGATTGGACAAACTTGGCTTTGGCTCAACCTCAAGTTTTAACTCCTCAGGTGAGAGGTCAGAATTGCAAGGATGTGCACTGATTCTTACAAAAAAGTTCAGATCCCATCCCCCTTTCTTATGTCCTACTTTCTGATCAAACCTGAGACATTTAAAATAGAAATAAAAAAAAATTGAAATCACACTAAAATTAATGCACATGTGTAAAAAGCTAATCTTCTGAGATGCAATCCACAACCTTAGAAGAAAGAATTACAGAGAATAATCATAAAATAAGCAGTGTACAAACACTTGCAACACATTCAAAAAAACCAGAAAGATTTTGATAATACTGCCCAAGTGAAAAATAGCACTTTAACTCATCCCTGACTTAGAAATCCTTTTTATAGGAATGGAAATCTTGCAGTCCATTTAAACTGCAGTACAATACAAACAAATGCTGCTGCAAAAGCCATCACAAATAAACTAGTAGGCATACATCACCCTTCCATCTTTCTTTCAATAATTACTGGAGAAGGAATTATTTTGACATAGCTTTTCTGCTAGACCAGGACTACAGTCTAAATTTATTTCCCAGCCACATGCTTCAGTTTTGATGTATCATTGAATTCTTTATCATCTTGCACGGCTGATACTTCTTTTCCTAAAGTAGATACTGAGCACAAGCTTATAATTCTAGGAGTACCTTTTATGGATACCACTCAAAGCAGCCTGAATCTTGCTGCTTTTCTCTGTTAAAATTGGCATTACCTCATTCTAATTATCACTTTAAAAGAAATCATTCCAATTTCTACATATCCTGAAGAACAGCAGGTGATTTAAAGTTACTTCCACTCCTTCAAAAAGTGAAATACTTCACTGTATCATCAATTATGCTCATCAATATTGCAAATGCTAGTTATCTGAATAGTTGAACAGTTTTATTCCTGTCATACATCATAAAAATTTGAGAACAAGACTCCAGAAATAATCTTCTCATTTCCTTCATGTGTCAATGTTAAAAGTATGTTTGAATTAAATTGAAATTACTTACTCTCAGGCAGAAATGCTAATCACTTACTTTAGTACAGGCTGAAACTGAAAAGGCCACCCTGACTACATGTTTTCTACCCCTCATCCTTGTATTAGCACTGGCAAATACCTAGCGTAAAGGTGAGGCCAAAACTCGTCTAAATGAGGTTTCTGCCAAGGGTTGCTGCCAAACAAGATCAACTCCTACTGCAGGCCAGAGCTCAGATACACAAACAGAAAACCAGGGTACACAACAG
This sequence comes from Corvus brachyrhynchos, assembly GCF_000691975.1. Classification (NCBI taxonomy): domain Eukaryota; kingdom Metazoa; phylum Chordata; class Aves; order Passeriformes; family Corvidae; genus Corvus; species Corvus brachyrhynchos. The sequence goes on along the minus strand of NW_008238373.1, from coordinate 199,290 downwards.
CACTAGTGACGAGGAGCCCATCTTTTTGCTGCCAGCTTGAACTTAAATCAGCTTCCAGAGACATCATGAAATCTCATCTGGAATAGTGAATTACAAGATGGGCATTCCTCATAACACTTGTTTCCTCTGTTAGACATATACATAATAAGAGCTGAGATACTGAAGAAAACCTTGATTATATACACAGAAAATAACTGCAGCTATTTTTGGCTTTTAACAGCTTTCACCATGTGTAAATACCTTAACCTATTTAACTAATTGAAAACCAGTACAGTCACTCTTGGCTTTTCAAATAGAAACATTCAGCACAATCTTAACAACTGGAAGAAAACTGACCAAAAAAAAAAAAAAAAACCCTAGGTAACAGATAATATAACAGGTAATAGCAAGTACAGGCAAGTGTGTTGGATTCTGAGAGCTGATCCAGTTTTAGCTTTTTGTTCCTTAGTGGCAGGCCAGCTGTGTGAACTAGGCTGGTAAGATAAAACAAATTTGTCAGGCAATTTTCAACATATATGCCTCATTAATAGGACAAGAGGATACATGAATTGTTAAAAAGGATATCATTACTGGAAATTGTGAATTACTGTGCTATGCAAAAAACCCCCAACATTTCAAAACACATGTTAATGTGTCAGAAACCGCAATAATTCAACTGTGAATGAGAAGAAAGAACCTATTCCAACAGCAATGGTGCCATCTTGTGTTTAAAGAAAAAACAGCCTAAACATTCAGTAAGAAAACAGGAATATTTCATCAGCTAAGCCCTTTTTAATTAACATTACTCTGCATAAAAAAACCCCTCCTTGTATTCACATTTGCTTAAGTTTTACAATTTTTTATAAATTCAGTTTTTTTATGCCTCAGATGAAAACCAGCAACATGCTGGACACCTTGTACAAAGCAAAAGATACAAATCAGAAAAATGGAAGATACAGGATGGAGATCTACAGAGAGAGCATTCAATGTCAGGCTTTTCACTCCAGCTGCACAACAGGGCAGAGGTGATGCTGACTGCTCCTGCTGCACGTGGCTGACTTCAAGTAGTAGCTGTCATATCAGAGTTCAATATCTCTCTTGGGGGTGGTGGTTGCTGCAGCATTTACAGCCAAGACTGGTGCGAGACAAGGACAAAGAGATCAGGGAGCTGCTGTGCTCCTCCTGGCACACTGCTGCTTGAGGCAACACTGACTGTTTTGCCTGGGTTTAGACCTACATTTAATATTTCTCTAAATTAGAAAACCTAGAGTAATACACAGGTGGTCACACACATTCTGTCAATATATATAATTAAGAATCATATCGAAGAACTGTCCAAACCCAAGGATTCTTGGAGATTTCTCACAGGTCAGGCTTGGGAAGGCAGGTGTTAAAATATGAAAGACTGCCTTTCTGTAACATGTTATGTGTCAGTATAGCAGGAACAACCTTCAATTCAATAAACAAAACCTGAAGGCTGAGACACGACTGAACTCTCAGTAGGAAGCTGTGACTTAGAAGTAACATTTCATTTGCAGTGGGTTATCCTGAGCTGGTATATACCTTAAAATGTATAGCAAATTGGTTTGAAAGCTGTACAGTAATTTCTCCTCCATTCCTTTTATTTTAAAATAAAATTCTAAAGATTATAAAGGAGATGTGTCTTGGAGCTTTGACAACCAAGAGAACAACTTATGAAGTCTATTTCATATAATATCACATGAGAAATAACTAAGCAATTTAGAATTTTTTAGAGATACCAAAGCTCCCAAAATATTATATATTTGACAACTACACAAAGTGAAATATTTACATTACCCATTAACAAATGTTGAAATCTCTAAAATTCACATGAGAATAATAAAACCATTTCACAAAATACTGTGAGAAAGTACGTACTTGGATACGTCCAAAATTAGATCAAAGTATTAAAAACACATTGAAAGAAACTCTCTTTGACATTAGGGCAAATGAGAACTTACTATGAACATCATAAAATTTGATTCCATGAAAAAGGTATTAACGGTCAATTATTTTAGCAGTGTTTGAAAAATTTAGGTATACACTTAGAATGTAACAAATGTGAGAAACCTCTGTCAGTACTAAGAGCAGGGATTATAAAAGTTTGGAATTAAATCTACTCTGCTTAAGTCTGTCTACTAATACTGTTTGCAATTATTTTTAAATTTATAAAGTGCAGAAAAAAAATAAGACCAATTTTCCTGAGAAGTATTTGACGTGTGTGCTTCTAGAACAGTTATAAAAGTCTTAAAATCGATCATATTTTGCAGGCACCTTTACTAAAGATTTTTCCAGAAATGGTTGTTGCATCTTAACTTCCAACACAATTTGTACCTATAATATTTAATCATCTGTATCTCTTCATGCCAAATACTTAACTAACCAAATTATGAGTAAAACAACTGGAGATTTTGCTTCCACTGAAGTTGGATCCCAATGTCTTTCTACAAAAATGACACAGCCTTAGAAATTAAGTACTTCCTGCCAATTCTTTCTTCTGTAAATTCATCTACGTTTACTATACTTCTGCATATTGCTTCACAGAATATTGTTTATACTTTCAAATATGTGAAATTCATAAGAGAATGGGCTGGATTCAATAATGGCCACCTAGAAATTTCTCAAATCTCTAGAAATGGTTAGTTAAATTAAGTATCTCAGTATTTCCAAGGTAACAATTAACTATAATTTTTTCAAGGTTCATCTTTGATGCAAATAAAAGGCAAAGATGACCCAAAAGCAACACATTCACAACAGGGCTTTAACTTGATTTACTATCCATTCCTTAGGACAGAGCATTTGCAGTTGAGTATTTAGAAGAAAACAACAAACCAGACCAACTGATCGAAATGCTGGTGCATGAAGCATTTGCATATTGTTTTACTAGGGCTATTGTTTCAGTTTTACATGTTTTTTTGATCCTCTCACCAATCAGAGAAACCTTGTTTGTTATTGTCACTAATTACATAAATCTGTAGAAATAACAATGCTCTACACGAGTTTCAATACAGTGATTAAATTGACAATATTTATGATTGTGTATGTGATGTTAACACCTTTCAGCCCTATAACTGAAATGAAATTACTTCACACTTTGCTAGCAGTATTCCCTTGCTCCCTGTTCCCATGTGACAAACACAGGAATGATATTAACAGCAACTCAAGTTAACAATGTAAATTATTCTAATTCTGTTTCGCACCACATTTAGCAGGTTGTATTTCACACATTGAAAAAAAATATGGAAAGAACCTGAACTGACTGCCCTATGTGTCAGTGAAGAGAGCTATTACCATGCCATATACATCAAATTCATCCTTGAGAACACAGCTGATGGCAAAAAATTTGTTTCACACAACATGGCAATGTTAATGACAGTGACATATTTTACAAAACTCATTGTCCATTCACATTTGGTTGTCAATTCAGTTTAAAACAATGAAAAGCAAAAACATGCAACTATTAAGACAGAAGAGGTGTTTTATTTATGTGAATGAGCTTAGCATGTAAGTTCAGAAAGAGCTAGAATAAGCATGCCAGATAAGGTACAGAAAACATGGCAGTGGAACAACCACATTCAGTGCACAGCAAACCACTCAAAACTAGGAAAATGCAAAATAAATAATTATCTTTAAGCTTCCAATAAACGGTGCAAATTACACAAATCACAGTATAACTTACACCCAGAAGAACGCATTGCTTATAAATAAATGTTTTGCTTTTTTTAGCTGTGAAAAACATTCCTAATACTTCTAGTTGAAAGGCTTCAAGCTGAAACAGATGTGAATGGCTCTATAGAATCCTCATTAGCATACTTTATTAATGCTCTAACACTAACTCTTCGAAAAGAAGTGGGAAAAAAAAAAGGCGGTCACAGTCAATCAAATTTTCCATGTGTTTTGCACAAGAGAGTGTGTCTTATGTTCAAAATATACAAAAGGGAAACATTACCTCAACGGACACTGATATAACATGTACAAGACTAGGTGTTGTTTTTCTCATTAGAAGACCTGAACATAGACCTGGTTCTAGTTACCCTGAATTTCCTTTAGGGGAACATATTAATGCTTATGTAAAAGACAGCAATTTCTTTTTAATTACAGATGAATTCACATATTATTAACAGTCATTTGCTTTCTTGACTGATATTCAGATTTTGCTGCCTCAAAATTCATTTTCCCTGCCATTTCTGATACCACTGCAAGGTCTCAGCACAGAGCAAGAATATGCCCTTTGTACAGTACTTTCTCATTCTGTACATCAAATTTCAAGGATAACTTTGTCATACTCCTATTTGTCTCACTGAATTTTGAATGATTCTTTGTCTCAAATACTGAATTGTGATGAAAGGGATTAATATTTTAGGATAAAACTTAAACTGCCAAACAGAAAAACCAAAGGGAGACTTCAGGAAAAGAAATCTCTTCCTCCCTAGTCTTAACCTATGGTTCCACACAACCTATGAAATAGTAGCTTAGCAAATAGCTTTACTATATAATTTCAACCTAAACTGACTGAAGAGATAAAATGAAATCATCCTACAATGATATACTAATTTCCTAAATAAAAACAAAATGAACCATTAACAAAGTGATTCTGAAATGAAAGTAACCATATCCCAGTTAAGGAAGAAGAGCTCCTTTCCCAAAGCTAAATCATACAGCCTCTTGCCTTCATTTATTTAATGACCCAGTCATCAGAAGCAGAGTTTTTTTCCATTCCAGTCATGAAAGGGTTCAATCTACCTGCATACAACATATCCCAAGGCAATTTTGTTGCCAAATTGTTAAGACACAAGTCTAGAGCTGGTAGGGTATTGTGTCACTGTTGGATGCACAAAAGTAGAGTTCTGAAACAGCAGTGGGATATACTGATATATACAAGCCAGTACTGTTTCAGATGAATAAATGAAAGCACCATAGTACCTCTTTCTTGACCACAGTCTTATAAAAATCTGACCATATGGCTATGAATACAATGTATAAAAAAGAAATGGTATCAGCCATATGTTCCCAAAACCAGCACGCCTTTGCAAAAGTAGTGGAATCATGTTGTGACTTGCATAGACTGAACTCTTACTGTGTATTAGAATTTCATCCATCCAAAAAAACAGAGAAGTGCAATTGTAAAATCAGAGAATTTAAATCACCAATATCCTTGATTTTTTTAAATTATTGTGCCCAGTGTATTTAGTACAGAAGCAGCCCACTGAATTACCAATTAGCATAAAGAATGAAAAAATTAATAATTTAATGCATTGAAATTTGACTGTTATTTTGCCTTTATTTTTGCTGCTGGGTTAGTGCTGCATAGAGTAAGGCACTGGATTAGAAAGAGTAGAATTTTGCTAGTTCCTACCTATGTCATTGGTTACCATCTTGGAAAACTTTCTGCTTTTGGTCTTCACTGTAAATAATATTTTAATAAAAAAAAAAAAAAAATCAATCAATCTAGGTGTATCAAAAGATGAACTAAAGAAAAATTAAGACTAAAGAAAAGAAAAATACTGTACCCTTTTCTATAAAATTATTCATTTTTTGTTCATCATCAGAATTGTTTGGTGAACCAGAACCTACAAGTAGAGACAGAATGAAATGGATATACACTTGATATGAATGAAGGGGATGTATCTTTGACACAAAAATCAATGTATATTAATCCATATATTATACAATATATGTATACATATATTATACAATATAATATACAAGCTCTGAGTTTAACAAAGACACAAAGAAAATATCAAATACTGATATTGGTATTCTCTGTAGCTGTACTAGATATTATAAAATACAAATTACTTTGGCATGACAGAATTCTACCATATTGGGATTAGCCACAGAAATTATAATGCAAAGTACAGCGCTGCACATTGCAGTGAGTTTATTGCTAGAAATAATTCCCTCATTGAACAAATGTTTACACTGAATAACTAAATGGCTCTACTGATCATTGCTCCAGACACAAAGATTAGCCTAAACTATGATTCACAAAACACAGCTGTAACAATAAACACAAGTTCTATAAATCTGTTTCGGTTTTTTTTTTCCAATGCAGTAAATCACTGTTGGACTTCAACTACTCTGCAGACAACTCTGAGTCAATGCTGCCACCTGGATTTTTCTGTATGCCAACCCTGAAAAACTGATGGTGGTAACAGACCACAGCTTCAGGCTTATCATTGTCATGAAATTAAAACATTGTCAGGAAATTAAAACAGAACTAATCTAAAAATTTTCAAATTTAATTAGATTTTATGTTGTGGAAGTGTAAAACCAGAATAGAACACAAGCATTTTGGCACTCCTGAAGACAAAAACTTGGCAGTTTAAATGCTGTACAATGTTTTAGGTCAGATAAACGCTCCCAGAGTCTAAGCCTATTACCACTTGACTTCTACAGAAAAAGCAGGAGATAAGATTATTCCTCCTGCATTTTCACAGTATTTCTATAGTTCTGTGTTACTGAAACTGTAGAATACTCTCCCAACTTGCATAGACAAGTAGTCCCTTTCACAGTCCTTTCATCTATGTAACCACCCACTGGAGGAAGTCTAAGTTACCTTCCACTTCTCCTTACCTGGACATGGAAAGGTGGATTTGAGCAAATGCAGACTTCAGTCCAAATGATGACTGGTCTCTTTTACAGATCATATTGTAACAATGAAAGCCAATAAGGCATTCAACTGCCAATCCCATCCTCTAATCTTAGAGCTAGTAACATGCGAACATTTTCTGTTTGTGTATTTTCCTCTTAACTAGAAAGCCTCTAGACTGCAAAATGTTTCCTTAAATTTAGCCTCCATCCTGCTTCTCAAGCTTGCCAATACTCTGCAGCAAATCTCTCAAAAAGGTCCTTTCTTACCTCTGAAAGCTAAATGCCACTTTCAAGCTTCTTTCCAGTCTTGTGCTTTTGCCCAGAAAAGATATAAACTTAAAACCAAACCTAAGAAATTGCAGTTCTCTCTTCACAAACATCAACAAATGATTTCCATACCAGGGTGGTGCCTCAAGATCTTTTTCAAAGGAAAAATTGAGAAGCCTACCATAAACTTCATCTCATTCACTGAGAGCAGAGGACAAAATCGAGGGAAGCAAGGCACAGTCCAATCTCACTACTAGAAGTTTCTATCTTACAGTTAAATCCTTCCTCCATCTTTTGTTCATTCACTGTTTTTGGTACTTTAGACATTATTTTTCAACCTGCTTCAGCTCACACAACTCAAACAAGCAGGAGGAAGGTAGGGGAAGCCAACTGTTAAACTTAGGAGTTTTCCATAAACATTAATTTTCATCTTTGGACTTGCCTTCATTGCACTGTTGGGGAAGTGATGAATTGAGTTTTACTCTACTTCAACACCCAATTATGAAACCCTCTTATTTAAACTATGCAATGTTTTAAGTTTAAGCGATACAAAAGTTGTTTGGGCTGACATTTGGGTGATGCTGGAGCAAGGGGAAAAAAGGATACACATTAAAGGTTATGATTCATTATCTGTTCATTGAACACATTTTATAGCAATGTACCAGAAACTAGATGTAGCCCAGACTTT
>NW_008238373.1:158960-191698 GCF_000691975.1 Corvus brachyrhynchos | reverse complement strand
GACAGAGACAGGATTTACTGCAACTGCAGCAATGCATGGCAAATTGTTTGCAGGCACTGGTCTCAATATGTAAAAATGAAATAGGAAACATGCACTTTATTCTCAACACCATAAAAAATGCTTTCATTATGAACTATACTGAAGTTGACGGCTTCAGCATGCCAGTGCTTAGCAAAAAAGGTTCGTCATGAAATCACATCTTCAGGTAAGACTTTTAATTAAAATTCACAGCCAGGTTTTGCTTTAATTATAAATAAATCAAATTTACCCAAAGAAAGAGCTAATGAAAATGAAAATGACATTGATTCATCTAGAGGAGTGTTTTGCACAATTTAAAATGAACATCAGAAGACAATTTTCAGATCAAAAATTAAAATTTATGTTAAAATTTCTACTAGAGCTCCAAACACAATGTTTTGGTTTGTTAGGCTTTCAACTTGGCTTTGAAAGATACAGGCTACAATAGAAAAGGAATCTATCTTTAGACACCCATCTTGATTAGCATTTTAAACTACATACTATTTCACATGCTTCATTTAAATCTGCAGTTGAGTCCTTTAACCTTGAGTAGTTTTGAATGAAACAAAGTGACATCTTTAGAAGTTTTCAGAGCAATAAATAAAGATAAGTGACAATTTTTAGCTACTACAAAAACTATTCTCTAATACTAATAAACTCTAATACTATGCACTGACATGCATTATTAAGTATTTACATGGTTATAGCTTCAACTAGCCAATATTAAAATAATAAATCTTGAAGGTTTCATTTAAAATATTCACATACAGCAGTGGCAACAGAAAAAAAAAAAGAAACAAAAAACCCAGGTGCAGTAGGAGGAGTATTAAGTAGGGAACTCCTACTCTTTGAGGATGTCAGTTTCTGAAGACCTCTGATTCCACAGAAAAATTTTAAGTTGCCACTTACAAGGAAGCAGAAGTAAACTTGCTCAGAAATAATCTCTACCACTTTTGAGGAACACAAAACACAATTACATGAACTATTACAGGAATCTGTGCATCTCTTGTCAATGCTTCAAAATTCCACTGTGCAGTATGTCCCCTGAGGCATAAATATTTCAGCTTATATCTCTCTTCAATCATCTTTATGAAATATTCCTATTGCATCTCTTAAGTCAGCCTTGTTTTAAAAATGCAGTTGTGCAACACAGCAAAATTTATGACAAGCTCAAACAGTTTGTGAGAGGACAACAGGTTTTATATAATTACTTAACTAGTAAGTGTTAACTTAATGCATGCCATCTTCTGCGAAAATAAGAAGCTGAAGACCAGAGAAAGTTATGATTACCTGACGTGGGCGACTTGCAACGGTCTTCCGGCACCACTGTACCTTCATTAATATCACAAAGACCTGCTGAAACACAAAACCAGTGTATTATAAATACAGTTGCTGTTTTATTTTTACTTCCAATGCAGTCAGGAATGCAATTTCTTATTAAAGACCAACAAGCCAGTTGTGATAGAATTGCTGTTACATATTACTTTTTTTGACATTACCCACAGTAACTGTAGAATCACTTCTTCCTACTAAAGTTTTCATTGCAAAATACACTCTCTCAATACATTTCAGTGTGAACCACTACATTTTAAGCTAGACAGACTTATCAGAACAGTTAATTATTTACATGCTACATATATATATAGCACAAACATAATTTGTTTTGGAAAAAAATTACGAGTTATATTAAAATTGTAATTGCAAAAGAAAATCAGATAAAAGAGGGTATTGAAGATCACAAACCTATGATGTGTGAAACTACAGTGCCATTTTTCAAACTACCTTCCCACTGCTACAGTGATATGCTTTCTATTTACCAGTTTGTATTGCCAAGGTGATTTTCCAGAAAAACTCACTAAGAGAATTCAGGTCTTAGGGTGTTTACATATGTGTTCTTCCTTCCATGGAGGAATCACACAAAATTTCTTACATCATCAAATCTGATCAATTTGAATAAGCGCAGTATGGTAACACCTCAAAGCTAATTCCTTTCATTCCAGTAAAGGAAATAAAACCTAGTCATACACAATCAGATGCAAAAGATGGAAGCTGCCTCAAAATGGCCCTAAATATTATTCCATTGCACAAACTAAAAGTATACAAGGAATTTCTGTCAAGACTGCCCACAATTAAGAGAAGTGCATTTTGTTGATATTTTAAAGTTAGTAATGCATCTTCAGGTTCCTATCATGAAGCTTTCCTTCAGAAATTCTATGATGTGATACTAAGGCAAACAAGCATGTAATACTGAACAATACAGTAATAGCTAAGAAATATTTGTTAAAATTAAAGGGGTTTGCATGCACACAAATATTTCCAATACTGAAAATGTTTGAGATGTGTAAGGGTAATGGCTAAGACAAGAAAGGTATAACATGGAAAGCCTGCCTATACAACTGTACACTACACACTCACAAGTGCATCTGTACATATCTGTCAACAAACAAAAATCAAAGAACAGCTCTACTCCATCAAAGCTTTAAAATTTCCAAACACTAAACCAGAAGTTAATTGTTTAAAGGGAAAAAGGTTCTCCTGAACTACAATATCAATATGGAACGCATTGAAAGTATGTGGTTTTAACAGTTTCATTTATCCAAAATAGTCTTTTTTAAGGTTACTAAGAGCATATATAGCTTAAACCCCAAAACTCAATGACTAGAATTGTCCAATGACCTTAAGGCTTTGTTAACCCTACATTTAACAGTACTGGAACAAATTTAAGTCCTAAAATGTCAAACGAAACTCCAGGTGGAAGCTGTATCTTTCCACTACACAGGAGAAAGAAAAAAGCAATTTATTTAGTCATCTGCCAGGAATCAATGAACACAATGGGATAATCATAGTTTTAAACTGGAGTTTTAAACAGGCATGGGAGACTAAATGTTTTGAACTAGACTGGATTGTGTAAAAAGATTTTTTAAAAATCCTGATGTTGCTTTGACAACAAGCAATACAGGTTTTAGATAGTAGCAGTGCTGGGAGGATAAACCCATACTGTGCTCTTAGAAGTTTTCCCTTCAGGGGCCAAACCAACCAAATCCAAACATGCAGCTCAGGAACACAATTTCCTCTTTTCCATAAAGATTAATTCTTTACCTTCAAGGGGTGAGTCTAACTTCTTGTACTAGTTCTCCTATGAAAATTCATAAATTGACAGGAATAGTCTTTAGCCAAGAATGAAGTCCTACACCTGCATACTTGAATGCTTTGTAGGAACTCTCAAGGCTATAATTTGATTAATATACATCTTAATTAATAATATGTGTGCATTATGGTAATCATTAGGGCATGTAAACCTTGGAAATCTATTCATAGCCATTACTGCTATTACTTAGGAGAGAAAAGGAACAGGAATAATTGAAAAGTAATTTTAGCTATGATTATATTAGTAATTAAACCAAGCAGAGTATAACAAGAATGATTTAAGTCTGTGAACTAGGAGTGTCTGCCCATGACCAAGCTGAAGAAACTCGCAAGACAATCTCTATTGCTCTTCATCTGAAAACCCCAAGTACCCTGATAGAAGCACTGATAGACAGCAAGACAGCTGTCCTGGAAAAATTCTCTACTTTCAGGCTTGTTTCAGGCTTGTTTCAGGCATCCATGCAAATTGCTATGAACTACAAAAGCAAACTGATCCAAGAGTTTCTGTTTCAGAACTACAGAAACTATAACCTTCTATAACACCAATATAAGTACAAGTGACCTAATAAGCTTTTAGTTTATCTCTGTGAACTCCAGAAGCAAGAAATCTGAAAACCCTCCAAATTACCAAAAATCAAATAATGTCATTGAAGACATCATTACCATGCTGCATTAAAAACTCCCTAAAATTAAAGCTGAAATTAACTGATGTATAAAGTTTCACGAGACTTTTGTCAGTTTTTTTGCACAAGCAGACGTATCTCAGAAGAACCTACAACTTGACTGGAAAACAGCCCAATTAAAAATTACAACTAAAACTAACTTGACATGAAGATGTAAAAGTTAGAATTAAAAACAATTAACCTGAAAAACAGGGTCAAAAAAAAAAAACCAACCCAAAACCAACCCAAACCTAACAATCAAACTTTCTGATACAGTTTCAGCCTTGGCTGATGTCAGTCTCATGACATTTAAGTTAAAAATTTAAATAGTTCATGAAAGGGGATGGAGAAAAGAGCATGACCAAGCAACTCCAGAAGAGTTCCAAGTATTTTCTTCCAGTTTGACTCAATCCCACTTTTTGAATGACTCATAAATTACTGTCAAAAAGCTTTTTGATGTAAAATAAAAATTTTTAAAAGTCACATGCATGTCAGAACTGCTTCAGTTTTGTCAGAAACCTAAACTGCCTCTGGCAGAACTAAGAAATAATGACTTTTAAAGAGTTGTACTATTTGCACTAATCAAAAAGTCACATAAAATCTTGTAACTCTCACCAAGAGTAATTTGCAAAAAATGAGTTACAATTCATGTCCTCTGAGAACTTGTGGAACTAAGCAGGAAAAAAAATATCAGCTATATAAGTTTTGGTGTTTCATCATGAAGTGATAACCTGTCTCAATTTTTTATCAGTACTGATTTAATGGCTCCTGTCTTATTTGGCAAAGAGTATATCAAGCAAAGGTCTCCTAACAGTGTAAGCCTCCACCGTGTATAGTTTTCATCACACTATAAAGCTTTTACTTACACATTTCATGTCTTTGGGCACATGGCCAAATTGATTTTCTACACCCTCCCCCTCACTATTAGAGTCTGAAGGCAAAAGTTGATTTTGTTTTTAACCTTGACAAGCACCTGATGACACTGTCTAGCAGGCCTTAACAAAACACATATACTGCATGCTTCACAAACTATAAATTGCCACCCAAAACATGTGAGTAGTATACCTGGTACGAATCACTGATAAATTCCAAAACACGATCCCAACTGGGAGCTTGTATCTGTAGAGCTAGCCTGAAATGACAGTTTACAGTCTAGCTAGTGTAGAGAGCCTTGTCTCTAAATAGATGCTGCTTTAAGACGGGAATCTGAATTTCTTTTCTGAGTAGAAAAAATAAGATGACAGAGAAATACATCATATTCTTGCAACACAAGAGAAGGGAAAAAAATCTTGCATTTCCATTCATATTTTAGGAGATACGTAACTCTTACTCTATGAAATTTTTTAAAAGATGCCTTTGCAAATTTTCAATTGTTTGACTAAGGACATACCATTTACTAAATCCTAAGTATGTTAGCAGATACTCATGATTGATTGAATTGACATTTTATGCTGAAACATACAGAATATCAGGGTTTTTAACAAGGAAGGACCAATCCTTCCTGCCTTTTTTGGAAGTGGTTGAATGTACAATAGCAATATGCTGCTCTGTTGCATGCTGCCTGAATGCACGTATAAGCTAGTATGATTTTTTTTTTTCCCTTAAATACACTGTTGTTGTCTCAAAGAATAGGAATTTTCTAAACCAACCACATTAGATAGAAAAGCACTTTTTCTAGGAAGATTTCGATATTAAGTACCAGTACTTCCTGAAGATTATTAGTTGTATAGCCATTGAAAATATCTTATTCATACAAAAAATAATTTTGAAGTATTAAAATAGAAATGTTTTCAAGATAAAGATTCAATGAAGGCACATATTTCAAAGTAAAATCAAGGAAGCATAAGCTCCTTGCATTTTTGAGAACCCTAAATGCAGACAGGGAATGTCCAAGAAAGTGAGAATGCAAAATCCAAGTTTTCTGATTCTCATATAGTTCCAATCCTATAAATAAATCAAAGGGTAGTGCTTAAATGTAACAGACTTATCATTTGTGGAAAATTAATGAAGTAATTATTGAAGTCTGGGCAACACATATACTGAAATAACTACAAATAATGAGAAATGTTAAATCATAACTAAAGAAATTATTTTCAGTTTTTAAAACGACTGTAGCTCCAAGTTAACCAAGATACTGTCAGGATGGTAAACAGAAAAAGAATTACACCATTAAGAAATTAACTCTTGGCTACAAAACTTGTTTAAACTTATACCTAAATAAAATAGTCCAGGTAAATTTAGCTTTATTTGGTTTCTGAAACTAGTTTTGGGATTTCTACCCATCTTTTTCTTTTCTTCAAAACAATAACCAATCAGTGCCAGATCCTGTTTTTCGGTTCTGTATCATGTTAAGGTGGGGGCATTTCTTTTATGCCTAGCTCCCTTTCTGCCTTGACACTAGAGGAGAAAAGACTATAGAGAAAGCAGTATTTGGCAATTGAGACTGTCCTCTGAGATGCATTTCCTTTTTCTTGTTGGGGAAAAAGAAACGGCAGAACTAAGACTTGGACCACAATTTCAAGTTTGTTTGGTTTCTTTTTTAAACTCCATTTTTTCAGTAGCTTAATCTACTCTACTTCATTTAAAAAAGGGGTGAGATTACCTACCTCTGCCTGAGGGCTGGAGAAAAGTGACATCCTAAGAAAAGGAACAAAGCTTTTAAAAAATAAGCTTTGCATTCTCCAGGTTCTTGGATGCTGTGAATGACGTAGTAAGTCAGACTCTCTCAGGTAATTCATGATTGTGATGCGTTACCTTCCTCACACAGATACCTGAACTTCAAAACTGCTTACAGAGCAGTACAGTACACAAACACCTCCACTGTTAAACCCTATAAACAACATTTTTGTAGAACTTTTCACTTTTAGAAGAAAAATCTCTGTGTAATCACAATGTTTATTCTTATCATTGCTACTAATAATCTAACTGTGGAGTTCTGATGCTTTTTCTGTCAGAATGGGAACCAAGCAAGGAAAGTTACTAGTAAAACAACACTAAATTTGTGAGTAAGATCTTAGCTCTATAAACATCAGTAAATTCTGAGACAGAATCTCCTTTTGATTTTGAGATTTACTTATTTAAAACCACAAAATACAGAGACTATTATGGTCGCTTTTTTCCTTTAAATTTCTTTTAAAGTTATCACAAACAAGAAATACAATGGATGCATGACGGATTGAAATCGGTTTCTACAAATACAATAATTACTTAAAAAGGACTAAGAAAAATAATTGCGCTGAGTGAACAAAACAAAAAAATCAACTTCAGATGTTGAAAAAATATTTGAATGCCATGAGATGACTTACTTATATAAGAGGTGCGAAGCTTTTTCACAGACTCTGAATATAAGTTAGAAAGGCCGCACATGCAAGAAGCCACAGTCAGCATACCTTCATGAAGCAATGAGAAAAGGAAAGACGGAGACACTAACAGTACATTTGAGACAGAAAAGCCAGCCAAGTAACTTGTACAACCAGGTTATTAAAATGCTTTTGCCATGCAGATTGTTAGTGTTAGAAGTTATGAAAAAAGTATGACTTCGTATAAAAGCTCTATTCATGAGCAAAAAGGACTTTCATCATGAACATCTTAGAGACACAGCTGAAACACAGTTATGTGGATCCAATTTATTGGATTAAAATAACAAAAGTTAGGAAAACAAAGGCAAGTGATGTTTAAAGCTCCAAAAGGCAGTTTGTAATCTAAACACATGAGGCACAATCTAAGCCCTTTACTCCCAGGACAAATTAACACAGCCAAACAGTAAAGCTATTTCTTTCTCTCAAAGTTTATTTCATACAAGAAAGTACTTTATCTGACAGGATACCAACTGTGTATGCTCTGTTCTCTATTAATGATTTTTAGATCCGTTTCATCAGTTGAAATAAGCTGACTGGTATTAACTGGACCTTTTTCAAACCATTTACTAAAATACCTCCTAGAACATCCATTTCAATTTGTATAAAATATTACCCGAAGAACTTATAAGGACTTTATTCTGGATCTCTTAAAGGAATTAACACTCAATCACGAGGAAGGAGTATTTTGAACAGTTTATTTCCTATTGAAAAACAATCATCTAGGGTAGCAATGACACATTATAATAATAATAATTATTATTATTATGTCTGAAGCTGTTTTCTGAAATAACTTAGGAGTATCCATGACACATTTGGGAGAAGAAAATTTTAGAATACTAAATTTTCCTTTCGGTAACAAAAAGCTTTGCATTTTGATTGAAAAGCTACTTTCCTTTTCAGCTGAAAAAGAACACTCTTCAGCATAGTTTTAAATCTAAGTCCTTTTTTTCTTTTTCAAAGAGAGATTTATTTTACTAGTTTGTATGTAGAAATTTATTTTGTTCATTTAAATCAAAGGTTTCCTCTAAAGCATAACATAACAGTATTAACAACATAATATGATTTAGCTCATCAGGGAAATTTCTAGTAAAATTTTAAAACAGGAAGCCAAAAGATCTCAGCAAACACTCAGGCTATCTGGAAACATTAATGGATTTATACAAACATGTCATATGGGTACTAGCTTTATAAGAAATATCAGGATACTTCTTCATGCTGTGTTAAATTGCTGTAAACTGCATAAAACCATTGTAAATTTATATTTTTTCTTAAAACATACATGACACAGAAAAATAAGTAATGATATCAAGCATCAGTAGATTCCTCTAAGCAACAATTTTTAAGGAAAGATGAGTTAACAAAGCTGCATTAGTGACATTAGCGATAGATCAAGAAGAAAGGAGAAAACCACAGTGAAGAAAAGCATGTTTGTATTCAAAGAATATACACCAGAATAGATGACCAATTGTGCCTTTCTTCTGAGCATAAAATATGCTTTGGGTTACTCACCTCCAGAGGGTTGCCGAGTTTTTCGGGGAGATCGTGGCTCCCTGCGATACGGATCATTGGAGCCATACAGTTCAATAGTGCCTAGATTCAAGAGCACTGTCTTCTGGAGGTAATCGACCATGGCAATACCATTACAGTTTCCAAAAACTACTCTGGAAAAAGAGAAGTGAAAGACAATGCTAATTAAATGTTGGTAATGTTTCATATAAGTATTTTTTGCAGTTCAGCATTTAATACTTCCTAATTTTTATGAATTATCCTAGATTGCACGTGTTTATAAATTACTATTTTAGAGTGCAATATTGTTTAATTGTTCTCTTGTAAAAACATGGCACTGAGTAGAACAGACCACTGTCATTGTACTTGCCACCCTATCTGACAGAGCTTTAAATGACATTCTTGGCTGTACAGTGCCAGGTGAGGAAGAATGATGCTGATTTGCTTCTGCTCTTAGCATCATCGATATCTGCCATGACCAAAAGGAATTCTCTCATAAGCACAAGAAACTGATTACCTCTATGTTGCTGTGAACGCACACACAGACTCAATTTTAAACCACTTTGACAGAATAATGAAAAAACTGTGTAGAATATACTTACAGGCCATACGCTGAGTTGACGGCTAAGCTGGTTATCTGTTGAGGAGGCTCTCCACTCACCCACACCAGCTGGATAACGAGCTCGATTTGGTAGCCTGGAGACTGCTTGAGAGGAGAATTTTTAACTCTGCAAAGTAAACAAAACATGGCCTCTCCATTGTCTCCATTTTCTCCTTGTGGGATCAGAGTTCATTAAATTCTACACCATGCTGGACTTCAAAATGTTGGAAAATTGTAAAAACTATGATCAAAACCAAATAAAAGCAACCAGAAGAAAAAACCACATTGAAACTAGGAATTTACTTCTTTTGATTCACTACCTAATTGAAAATTAATTGAACAATGATCACAAATGTTTCATTTTTCCCAACTTCAGAACAATGCATAACGGTGCTATCATGCTGTACTTCCTTGAATAGATACAGGTGCTCAGTCAGTGTCTAAAAAGAAGGTGTTTCCCATTTTTTTCAGAGTTTCCAAAAGACCTCTGATTTAGAGAATGGGAGTGAGAGGCGTATGTGGAATAAGTACAATAAAAAGGGAAACAGAAGCACAATGTATTGAGAAAAAGGCAAATAAAAAGATGGTAATATGGCAAAACCAAAACAAAAACCAGTAAATTATTGTAATGGTAGACCAGTTGTATGCAATGAACCTGGGACTGGGGGAATTGAAACTCCTGTAAAGATTTTGTTTGCATGCTGACAAACAAATTTACGCACGTCCTGCAGGAAGGATTAGGTCCTGCATTTTTTTACGCAAAAAAAGTTATGTAGAACAAGTTCCTGTTTCCTGAATTCCTCTTATTTTACCCATTTATTCTCACTAATGGATATTTTGGTTTGACAGTATTTTACGTAAGTTCAGAATTTTCCAATTTTTCTATTAAGATGAGTTTCTTTCAAAAATACACCTCTCCAACTCATTACAATCAATACAGTTTGGGAACTCTAACCCAAATAAAGCAACCCTAACAGGATTAGTTATTTTCTGGATGGATACACTCAAAGAATTAAAATTCAAGTTGGGACCTTAAACTTCAGAAAACAAAGTATATACTTAACTTTATATCTCTGGGATATCTATTACATATTTCTTACATGCTGTTAGAAAAAGTGATGGCTCAGAAGTCACATAACACACTCTTGTAGGAGAGTAAAAAAAGATAGACCTCTTTTAACTTTAATTTCTTTAAACGGATAAAAGCTCACACAAAGAAGCTGCAGAAAAACCTCCCAATTTAAAGAGATCAAAAAACTTTTCAAAGACATATACTGCGAGCACTATTAGGCATCATGTACAGTGAATATCCATGACAAAGGGACATTTAATTAATTCTGTTTCCAAAAGATGAAGTTGTTCCCTTGGAGAGTTTTCAAAAAATAAATATATTTATAAGCCCAAAGAGTTAGCACTCAGCTAGCTATTTGTAAGAATTTTCACTTTTGATTTGGTTCTACAACTAAGGCTCTTCAAAACTAACAGACGAAACATATTCAGACATACTTGGACTAAAGTAAGAGAGAGCACAAAACATCAATTTTCCTATTCATTTCAAGGACAATAAGATATCAAAGCGACTGAATTGCTGCTATGGAAAACTGTTTGCTCTAAAGCACAATCATCTATAGCTATACTAACATCTATGCCAAATTTTCCTAAAACCAGGTAAATCACAAGGCAAGGATTTTAAAATTTTTAAAAAATCAGCTTAAGAAGTTTAAAAAATTAAGACTGAAATATTTATTTCTTAAAGCAGAGCTCAGCTTTCAGATACTTGGAAAACTTTGCTGCACAATATAAAACATTTTCACCAGCAATGACACATCTGTAACGATACCAAAGTACATATATTCTAATCACATATTCTTGCAACTTTTCATACTCAATGAAAGCATAACAGAATATACTTACTTTAAACATGGGACATTATCACGAAGTCCATCAGACGAACTGCTACTAGTAGATGGATGAGACTGGGGAACAATGGATTGAGGATTGGAACCTGTGCCTGGAGTTGGTACAGGTGGCACCTGCTCACCATCTGGAGTTTCAACATCATTTATTTCATACAGAAGACGTACTTCCAGCATCTGGTTAATTAATGTAAAAAAATTATCAGTAAAGTCTGCCTTTCAAAACACTGAATATGAAATAAATGAAGTGCAAATTAAGACAGTAGTGATAAAAGTGACATCCAGGACTTTTCTGTCTTATAAAAGATAACCATTTAATAAATGGTGTAACTTAAAGACACATGTAGTTTTCAGAAATACAGTCATACTATCACAGCCTGAATATCTGAAGATTGCCAGAACTTGAATGTCTGACATATTTCCCAGTTGTTAAAAGCTTGCTTCTTAATATTGAAAGAAATTAAGTACTGGACCCTTTTAATTATCATTCTGCTGAGACACATTCACAGTTAGGAAGATGACTATGTTTATGCAATTCAGGAATGGTAAAACAGAGCTAAAGCCACACAGACAGCTACACTTTTACTGATGCAATACTGTGCACATGGCACTTAGCTCAATGTTTGATGTTGTGTCGAACTAGATCATACATTGTAAAGAACTGTAAGTTAATCATTACTTTTGATTTCCTTCTCCATTATTTGTAACAGAATTAACTGCAGTGCAGAGTAAATGAATTTTTCCACTGTTTTATTATCATTTGCAAAATAGAACTTAACTCACGGACTATAGAACTATGTAACAAAGGACTATATAGTATTTTTTTAAAATATTGCAGAGTTCTGAAGACTAGCTTGATTGGGGCTGATTCATAAAAAATGGACAGGAAAAACTATTCCCTCAGAAGGGAATGTACTTGTACATAAAAAAAACAGAAGAAAAAGACTTACACCTCACATCCTTAAACAAAGACTTATCATAAGGTAGCAGAATAGGGAGGGGATGGGGGGGTATGTGTGTGTGTGTGTGTTGGAGGAAGGAGGTGAGAGAAAAAAACCCAACTACATTGCAATTAACACTTTACTTAGAACATGCAATACTTTATAATTAAATGGCTTCAAGTTAGGTTTTACTTCATACATTCAAATACATAAATTTGCATGTGTGTGTCTGATTTAACAGAAGACTTCTCAAACTCTTGTAAGAGAATTGTTGTATCTTATACAGAATAAAACAGTGACACAGCAAAGTCCTTAACAGATTTCAGGGCATGTTTGGCACGTTTGTACTATTCTAGCTCTGCATACTGCAGAAGTTTTGACAGGACAGATGGTAATTATGAGGACTCAAGGAATCAACACCCTAAAAGTTTTGAAATTCTTCAACTCCATACCTCATTCACTTCTGTTATAATTTTACCTTTGATACAGCCAAGTTTTGATCTACTATTTGTTTTGATAAACAGACCAAAGAATGATTATTGGCTGCAAAACCTCAAAAAGTCACTGAAACCTCTGTCTCAGTGTGCAATATTTACTTTTGTCGGATTTCATAATTAATTACTTTTTCTCCAAAAACCCACATCTCTTTGTTGTGAGTCAATTATTTTTGTCCATTTCACTAATATAATCAAAGACAAAAAAATAGTAAATTGCTAGAACAGTCTCATAGCTAAATTCTATGAAGTTAAAAAATGGTCATAACTCTTTACCGGAATGACTTCTGTTGTCACTTCCTGCTTGCTGAACCTGTAAATAATGACATGTGCAGAAACTCCAGCTATGCACAGCATTCTACTTTCTGGACACCATGAGATGATCTGAATAGCATATGGATCTTCATCTACTATATCTGTGTTTGGCCTGTCATCTTTATTCCGTGATTTTTCAAATACTTTGGCTGTTTTTAGTTTATAGAGTACTTGCAATGTTACTAGGAACAAAGCAAAAGAGAAAAATTAGTTTTGATCTAAACATATAGCTAATATATTGACATAGCTAATTCTTGAATTGTATCTTTCTTAACTGTAATTTTAATTCTGTGATACATTTTCTTTCAACTGTCTTCATGTTGATTTCAAACTTCACAGGCATATTTTCTAGACAATGACCCAAATCACTGCTATAAATACTAATCACAACATCAGGAAAACTTAAATTACAGCATCCTTTCTCCACTTCCACATTTCAGTAGTTTTACCTGAATCACATTTCCCTAGTTCATCTGTAAGACTGTCCTATTAGAAAGACTCAAAAGTTTTTAAATCAATATAGACGATACTTCCAATTTCTCCCTTAATAGGTTTATTCATCTGTTTTAGAAAGAAACTTAATGTCTTTAACAGAATCTCCTTTTGACAGCTCTATACTGAATAGAATTTTTAAGCACACATTCAATCAGGTTTGGCTTCCCCCCTCCTCTCTCCCAGGTTCCACTCCCACTCCAAACCGAAATTAAAGATCTCTAACACTCCAAATAGTCCTCCTCCCAGTTTTTAAACATATACATTACATCTGTTCCCTCCCACAACCATACACGCCTCAGCCTTTTGGAAACTCACCAGTTTTCTGCAAGTTTTCAAGACAACTGATGATGATTCCAAGATTACTTTAAACAGCTTTTAAGTACCAAGAGTAGGGTTAGCTCAAACTAGACCAAACATCTAACTTAGTGCAATGATTTCTACTTTGAATTCTTGCTGCATTTTTCACTGTGAGCTGTGTAGACCATCAGATGTAACTGACCCTTTAACTAAAGATGAAAAATCTAAAACAGCACAGGAAAAATCTCAACTGAAAACACTTACTTGCTGACGCATCCCAAAACTTGATTGATCCATCAGCATGCCTATGAAACATTAAAAAAAACCCGAGATGATAAAATGATTAGTTGGAGTGCTAGACCTCTGTTACTGATGGGAAAGTATACAGTTAACATTCTATTTTTATTAGTATTCTTAGTGACACTTGATTTTCACAATTTATTAAAAGCCAGTATTTTACCAATATGTGCTCCAAATACTTTGGACAGAAGAGACTAGAAAAACATTTGGAGCCTAACTCCCTGATGATCCCACTGTACTAAGTTAATTTGCCATTTTAAATACTGAAGCATACCTTACTGTGCACTGTTTCTTAAAAGATGTCCTATATTAGGAGCAACACTTATAAAGAAGATGCCTAAATATACAGTATCCCACTGTTAATGAGTCACCTAACTTGTTTATTTAGCCTTGATTTTGAGAATCAGATGACTATATTTTTTCAGGACTGTCTCAAAGTCTCTGCAATGTGTAGTACAAGGTGACAGTAATCCTGATTATGGCTAATGGGCTGTTCTAAAAACACTTTAAAAGGGCTCTCACTTTCAGTGATGCACTGCACAGTTATAAATTAAATTTCACTTATGTTCCTTACAGTTGTATTAGAAAGATCAGTCTCAAAATGATCGGATTTAAGTATTTGCTTGTCCTTTTCGAGATAAAAAGTTGGCTTCCCTTTGAGAACTGAACCCAGTAACTACTCAATGGACTTACCATGCTTATTTAAAACAGTACTCAGCTATTTTGCAAAAATTAAAGAATAAAAGGTAACTTTGATCCAAGATATTTTGATAGCAAGCACAGGTAATCACAATATCACATCATAATAATAATACCTGTAAAACATCTGCTATCATTTTGTTTCTACCTTCCCTTCCACATTCTGCTTTACTTTCTCAGTAGCACTTCAAAGAGATTATGCCAAGGACATGTCTGGTGATCATAATTTCATGAATCACTCAAACCACTCATGCAAAACAATGTTCCAAAAGAGAAACAAACAATTCTCACTTCTGCTTAATCAGCTAAGAAAGTTATTAGTAGACTATGGTATCACTTACCCTGTAATAATTATCTCTGGATAGCTCTGAGTGATCAAACCCCAGTTGCCTCCACTAATAGGCCATTCCTGGAAGATTAACAAATATACTGAGGAAGAAAATATCATACAGTGCAAAGGTAAGGCAAATTACTACAGTTACTGCAGATCCTCCCCTGCTATTAGCCACTGTCAAAGGCAGGATGAGTCAGGTGAAGCTTTGGTCTTAGTACGGCCACTCATGTTATTTAGAGCTTCTGATTCTCAGTATTTGAAAATAAAAACGTGTAGTAGATGTTGTACCTTCTTACTGTAACCCTGACGTTTCTGTCGAGCACCAACTGAATAGAGGGCAGGTATGAGATCCACAGGACAATCAGCAAAATATTCACAGCAGGTAACCGGAGACTCATGTATAGTCAAAGGATAGGGATTCTCAAATATAGGATACCTTTAAAGGAAGAAAGATAATAACTGTTAATCCAGGGAAAACTTTTTTTGGAAGTGCAGAACACAAGTAAAATACTAAGGACTAAACTGGCATTCTTTTTGGACAGAGAAAAATAAATGCATATCAAAATAGACTACGAACAAATATACTACACAACTTTACTGCTCATCTAGTGCACTATAAAGATAGTGCAGTACTCTAGACGGAATCTGAAGTTTGTACAGTTTTTAGAGTACTTCTAGAACGCTACTATTCCCTGGATTTCGTATTTTTAAGAGCATACTAATTTAGTGGCCTGTGGAAGACCCAGTTGTAGTAACATGGAGCTATGAATTTATTTCTAACTCTTCAGCCTATTCTTCCAGGGATAAAGACAGGAAGACTCCCATCTTGCTTTGTATTAGCACACTGTACTAAAACAGAAAATCATCCAGCACTTTGCATAATCTACTTGCAACTCTAAGATCACTTTCTGAAAATTACAGACAGCAACACTCAGTCACCAATTAGAAGAACATACACACATATGGTCCCCACCACTACCTCCATCAGAAAAGTGACAGAGGCTTAACGAGGAAAAGGTCAATAATACTAACAGAGGGAAATGTATCTGTGTTCAAAGAACATGTATCTCCAGAGAAATGCATGCTATATGTTGTTTTGCACTTTTTACCTCCCCTTTTTTGAGAGGTGAAAAGACACAGCTTCTCAACCCATCTAAAGGAAAAATTAGCAACAACAGCTTAAAATATTCTGCATATCAGGAACTTTATACAGGGTTATATGGAAAGCTACAAAGATATTTTAAAAATTACATGCAGAAGAGGCTTAACTTTGACAAAATATGACAAATCCCTGTGAGAACACAAGGTAAAAGAAAGCCTGTAGACTTTTTTGGTATTAATTTTGTTTCTTTTTCAGGTGTGAAACAATTAATAGTTTGCAAGTCAATCATAACAAAGACCATTGTAAGTCTACTAAAAACGTAACTGCTGAAGATTTTTTAGTATGAAATAGAATAAGCTTTAACATAACTTAAAGTTTCAGGCACTGCAAACTAAATATGAAGGTTGGAAGCGTAACGCTATTGGTATATCAGAAACCAGTTTTGGATACAGCATATGGCCATATAACATTGGGAAAAGCTAAATGAAATTGCTCAGTAGCTGCAGAGATATTTGGACAAAACTTGATCTTTTTTGAAATCCCATAGAATCTTCATTGTCTAAGGTGTTACCACTGACTTTGAGGACAAATAATTCCAGGCTTTCATTTTGCCCTAGAAGGATGTTTTTCACAAGGATTTTTCTTCATTGACCATTGGAGATTTTTAATCAGGAACAGTACCAAGGTCTTACCTAGTTCCTCTGCTCCTTATCCCTTAACAGTTAGTTGATACTGCCTATACAAATGTTAAAACTCTTCACAAAAAAATACGTAGCATCTAGAATTTTAATCACCACAAGTAACAGTGTATGGACTGTTCCACGGAGAAAGAAACAAGAGACTCAATGTTTTCGTCAGATATTATTAGTGAATACTGCAATAGGATACTCCTCTTGAGCAGCCTCTTCCCACAGATATAAACCAGACAGCAGATGTTATCATTCAAATTTTATATATATGATATTATTGCATCAGTATGGAGTCACTTTATGCTTAAAGGTAGCAATTTATCTGGCAGTAATATCAGCAAATATTTAAGTGATGACAACAGCCAAATTACCTGGCTTATCTGATCAGTTCTTCTCCCTGCTGCCTTCCTCAAAACTGCAAGCTCCCCAAAACTTCAAACTCCCCTCATAACATTAAGGAATCAACTTCAAAATAAACTGGGATACTTAAAAAGCAGAAGTGATCTATGAATCATTTTGGTCAGTCAATAAAACCTGGAAAAAGTCAATGATATTCTACTCATCTACTACACATTAACTTGAAAAAAGTTGATATAACAAGATTGTCAGTTCAGCTGAAGAAATTTTAAATTTAATATTCAAAATTTTATGCTCTGAGGTATTATGTTAGACTAAAACACTATAAAGTAGAACAATAGGCTGATCACTGCAGCCAATGATTAAAAAGGACTACAGAAGATTCTTACCCATTTTGTGCAAGGTCAATCAGTACTAAGTCCTTTTCTAGGAGAACAACTACAGCATATGGTTCCTGAAAGTCTGAAAACAACAACAAAAAGTTACCTGTTGGTAAATGGAGCTCAGGCATGTATGCCTCAAGAATGGAATCAGTCCTTGCACTCTGGCAGTTGAGATTAGAAAGCCACTCAGATGGGCTACAGTTTTTGAAGATATTATATACACGCAGACTCCTGAATACTCCAAGTTAAGTTGGGAAAAATCATGCTCTTTTATTCAAAATTCTCAACAGCTCAAATAGCAGAAAAAGGAACATGCAGAGTAACTTGTATAAGCAGGTTATATGAGAGACAGAGCCAATTTCTGAATCATAACATCCTCCCACCCCTAAACTGCTTTTCCTCATACTCAGTAGGGTTTAAGTTTTAATTGCTTACAAAATGGCTCAAAAGAGAGCTGACTTGACAGTAAAATAAGAAACCTGAAAAAGTTTCCAAATCTTATATTGCCCTCTTTCAGCCAGACCTCAAATTCCAAGCTAAGCAGTTTTATATACTCTGATGCAAGTTGACAGCCAAAACCATTGGAATCATCAGCAACATAATACTATTCATGTGAGATAACTACCTGAACTATGATAAGAAATCCCCTGCTGCAGAGGGGAGAGTATAGGTTATTGATGAAATCCATGTAAATATTGGAATGAATAAAGCCACTAAAAGTTAAAAATAATACAGAACTGCTCCTCATGGTTTAGCATTGACTGGAAAGGCCTTATGTGCTCAAATATACATAGATGAACACATCTGCTCCAGTAACTACAGCTTAAAGTTGTAATGCTTTTTGTCTGCACATGCTTTTGGGATTAAAAAGAAAAAACATGCTATGAGTAATTGGCTTTTTTCTAGAAGCAAAATAGGCTTATTATAAACTATTCTATTATGGTTTTGGCAAGTGAACCACACTTCATACAATAGGGATAACAGATGTTGCCGCTGCAGTCTGATCCCCAGAGATAAAACAGAAAAACAATAGTAAAGAATATTCTGATGGGATAAAAATCCAGAGATGATAAGACAAGGTACTGAGAAAAATCTTTACAGAGCCTACCATTAGGATATGGTGTTTCACACAGGGTTAGAAAGTCAACAATAGAATAATCCATTTCTAGCACAGCAGTACTTTTCCCATGCATGACTGTTAAACAGGGTCTTCTTCCTACAGTGTCATATGACAAGCCTCCTGAGAGAATGATGAAAGGCTCCCTGGAATAAAGCAGAAGCATTTAGGATCAAGTCAGGATAAAAGACTGGGCAGGTTTTGCAACCTTTTGATAAAGTTCAATGAGATATCATTAAGCAGAGAGGGAGTAAAAAAAAATGTAAACCAGCTCTCCATGAAATATACAGCTTGGGTATGTATTTCAAATCTTATTCTAACTCTTGTTTAAGTCAGACATCGCCTCCAAACTTTTTGTTTATTTAACCAATCTTTGTAACTGCTTGGCAAGATGGGATTTTTTAAAAAAAATTTGTACAACTTTAGAGTTGTTTCTTTTCTATGGAACTGCAGATTCAGATTTGCCAACAGTTCCATTTATCCATAACATAAAACAGTCCAGCAGAATCCGGAAGAAATAGTCCCATTTACTTGCTGTACAGTAATATGACTGCCTTGGAGATGCAACCAATTGTTTGATAAGCTTCAGAGACATAAAACCTTTTAAGTAGCATCACACATTTACTCTAGACATTTTATTAATTTTCCCCCCTACCACCATGCACAAAAGTCAAGAAACTACTTTGTCATACACTGCTCCCAGTGCAAAATCAAATAGCTGAGTAGAGCAAAGCAAAGATATTTCTTCTAGTCGTGAGAAGAGATTAGAGGCTTCCCTTGAATTTTTTTTAAAAAGCCTTTGCAGAAACATACTTTTAAATACATCCATATATTTCCAATATGCACATCATGTACAGTTTACCATTTCATTTATTGAAAAACAAGATGAAGTAAATGCATGCATTTTACTAGGTATTTTCTTATTTCCTGATTTTCAAGAGTCACTCATTTTAATATTGCTTATGTTTGAAATAGGATATAATCCTTTTTAAAGAGTAGACTGACTGTAAGTATACAGCTCAAAAATTAAATGTTACTCATTACTGACTATTGCCTGAAATTTCACATTATATTTCTGAAGGAAAAATAGGCACTTGACACATCTATCAGTTGCCTCTGATCTACTTTTATGCTCACTTTCAGTGGAAATCCGAACCTTCGTTTGCATCTTCCTTTGAAGAAGCTAGTATATCAGTATCTGGAGAAAGTTTCCTGTGGAAAAAAAACCCCACCCTGATATATTGTAAAAAGGGAGGCTGAAGAAACCTTTTTTTTATCCTTTCCTATAATACCATCTTTTCCACACTGTCTAAATGGCTTTCACTAGTTGGCACTTGAAACACAAATGTGAGACTAGATATACCTTAATTCTTGAAAACTGTATATTAAGGGTTTGGTTTCTGCACATGCTGCAATTCCTGAGTTTAAGACTTGGCTGAAATGTACTCCATGTTTGTAGCATTGAAGACAAAACAGACTGAGATAAGCTTCCAGCTTCTACAATTATTTCACAACCTGCTTGATCTTCCAGGAAGACCTGTGACTGAAGATTTGATAGGCTCAAAGAGTACGGCTGGCTGAGGAAGAGACCACAAAGAAATGGCCATAAATCAAGCCATGGCTCCATCAAATTCAATATCCTGCATCCCACAGCAGCCCAGAGTGTATTTCTAGAAAAGGATTAAGTTTTCTCCGAGTCTTCATTTAATCTTAGCTCTTCGTATTGAAACATCACACAATCTTTTATGGTCAGGTTCATGAAGTAATTTCCAGAAAGTTACACACTTAAATTTAGTCTGACATTTTTCAGGATGTCGGTGAAGAGAAAAATACTGGTGTGGTTTCATTGCATAGGAATGATTTATTGCAGTATTTTTTTGTCCACAGAAATCATCAGGTTTTTTTAAACAATAATGCTGCCAGGACAATTTGCAGTAATTACCAGATTTGCAGATTCACTGAGATCAACTGACAATAACAAAGTAACACATTTCAGTTTTTAATTTTCATATGTCACAGTGACAATTGTATGTCGGTTTCTCCTGGTTTTATTTTCAAGGTAATCAAACTGCTTTGGGCAGACTTGCTGGAGGCTGTATCCTTTAGAAGCAAGGAATGGAAGAGCTAAGAATAGAGCACACTGATCTGTCACACAGATTTTCCACAAATGAATCAAAGATTAAAGCTGACTTGAGTCTGACAGAAAGACCACTACAAGTTTGTGTATGAATTTTTCATATTTTCATGAAACCATGGATTTACCATGAATGAGGCTGTGCATTTTCTAATTGAAGTGTTATCTTTCCACTGTGATACATATTAAAAGGTTAGTGGACATCAACGTTATTAGAAATAAGTAATTTAAAAGATTTATACTTTACATAATAGATGAGACTGATTCAACTTTGGGAGTTACATTTTACCTACCTGAAACAATGGAAGACATTTAAAAAAACCAGGGTTCAGATCTTAGAGAATTGCTATGTAGCATTTTTAGCAGCTGCTCACACAGAGATTCTTTGAAACAGTTCTGCTTCAGCAGGTTTGCAAGTAAGCCCCTTACATGAATTTCCTCATCAGTTAAATATGTAAAATCACTTGGACAATACTATGGGAAATTCACTATAAAAGGGGGCAAAGGGTCATTGAAAAAATATTCAGAAAACACAGGATTAGGTCTTGCAACATATGAAAACATAATACAATTGAGAGTTGAGTAGCTCACAACCCAGGAGGATGTTCAATTTTAGAAGTAAACTGTCAAATGTGAGCTAGCTTCTGGCAATCCAGATGTGTGAGAGAATGGTATATACAGAAATCAGGTCATTGGTACCATCTGGCTTATTTTTCAAACCATGAGTAAATCTGTTGAGAAGTTAATCCTAGTATAAAGATGGAAAAGACATCAAGAAGTAGTTTACCTTAATTCTGGAAGTCTTGAAGTCGTAGTGAAGATAAAACTACAAATTCATTTTGAGAAGTGTGTTTTTAAACCAACAAGCTCACACAAGAAAATAGTACTATTCAAACTAAATGAACAGATCAAAAACTTTTACTTAGTGGGAGACACCATCACTAATGTAACCTCTGGGTCCCAATTACACACAACCATCTTGGTAAGAGGCACTGCTCAGTCAGTCAATGACACCTGCATCAGCTACCAAGACAAAACCCTTCTGGATTTTGTTTTACATGGAGACTTTTGAGCTCTAATTTCTATTAGACAAGAGCAATTTTACCATAATCCTAATATCAACCAGAGTAAACACTGTAAGGTACTGAACCTGCAGGGGTGGAAAGTGGCGTCAGGACGGACTGAATCTGGAGGGGAAGGGAGTGGCATTAGGAAGCTCAAGAGCTTTTCTGGATTCACTTTAGGCAGAAAAAGTATGCATAACAGGCAACATGGGAACTATTTCAGAAAGATCAAAAAGTAAGCTACCTTTGAAATGCAGTGCTTCACAAAAAGAGTATTTTAGATGAAAAATGGCTGCAGTACAATGACATTATGCTCTGGGATTGCAAAATCATGCCAGTTTGCACAAGGAATATACCAAGAATGTACCTTTTTCACCACTTATTAATCAATAGTAACCTTTCCATATATATTCTCCCAGAAATAAAGCTACAGACATACCCTTGTTGTAGGGTAAATTACTTGGGCTCTGGATACTTCACTTTTTGCACTATTTGCGGTAAACTTAAAAACCAAACCAATAAACAACAGAAACCCCCACAAAGTTAGAAAAATAAATAGGTAGCCCATAAAACCCAGAAAAGGCCTCATGTCCTCCTGTTGTCCTGACCCCAGTTTTACAATATGGAAAACATAATGCAGAAAAAAAAGTGAGAAAGAATTAATAAGAGCTTTAACAGTAAAAATAATAGTGTCTGTAGCCCTTAATATAGGTTGCCATCAGTTATGTTCCTTCCTTTTGGGTGGTTCTGAACCCCTTTTCTCCAAAAACAGATTATTAGAATTAGAAGCAGTGAAAAAAACAGTTAAGATCATATGAATGAAATGTTTTCCACTGGAGGAGATACTGAAACAAACCTAGATTTTTGTGCATGCTACATAGATAACGGAGAAACAAAAAAAAGGTGATAGAGAGATGTTCAAAATAAAGTATGGAAATAGTGAACATTTTTTCATAATAAAGACTTGAAATATAACTTAAATATGCATTAAATAGTATCTCTCCAATATCAGCTTTTTTGCTTTATTTTCCTCTGGGTTTTTTTAAATCTGTTTTTGAAGAACCGCTATAGTGAACCGCTATAGAAAAAAGTTTATTTATTTCTTACATTGCTTCAGTAGCCTGAAAAATTTTGTCCTGTCCAGAAATTACTCTCTGTGCTATAGAAATTAAACCGTGAATAAGAAATGACAGCACTTTAGATAAAAGTTAAAATCTTATCTTGTTCTTACTTAGCCAATTCCAAATGGTAAATAGAAAATCTAACAACATTTTAGGTATTGAAAGGTAGCTCTGTCTTGCCTTGAAATTCTTTTAAGATTACAAATGAAACTGAAAATTGAAGTGTAAACTCAAGTACCCATGGCAGTAAATGAATGGAGATTTCCAGTGCACTGCTTCACCACCACAGTGCAGACTGGTGGGGCTTTATTTGTCGTGGAGTTTTTTCACCTCTCTTAATTTCAAGATTCAGGAAGAGTTATCAATAATTGTAGATTTAATGGTGCACTGAAGATAGAAAACATTAGAGAGAGCAGTAAATTGAAATGTATCAAAATACTCAGTTTCGATAAACAGCAGAAAATGAGAGGTGCAACAGAAAAAACAAAAAAAGCCCAACACTAGGAAAAAGTAGCCTTCCCAAACCCCCAAGAATTCTTAGAAATTACACTAAAAGAAGCTCCTCTTTAAACTGTGTGAAAAATCAACTAGTTTTCACATTGTAATACTATAATGCCACAGAACAAGCTCCAAACTAATCTTCTCCTTCAGAATTGAAGGCTTTTGATTGCAGAAATTGTAACTTGCTGAAGCTGAGATTTTTTGATTATCGCTCTTTAGATCAGCTTTTGATATTTCAGTAATCCTTTCAGAGAAAGGATTATGCAGACAGATGTACACTTCTGCAAGTAAAACATGGCTTTTCAGATGATGATAGCTTTTTATGAAACTGGGAACTAGCCACAGTTTTAAGTTTCTACTTACCTCACTTTTAGCAAAAAAATAAAAATACCTAAAAACAGTGATATTATGAGTATATCAACACATACTATATTGCATCATTTAAGTAACCATCTTCTACAGATTTGAATGCCTGGAAAGCAAATGAAAATGGTACACAAACCCCCCCAAATAAAAAAGAAAACAAACAAAACAAAAAATTAAAAAAAAAAGAAAAAAATATCAGCTTTTGCAAATAGCTGAACAGATTTCCATGACTATTTTATCTTTATATTGCACTTTTTACTCAAACACTTTAAATCACTTTAGAACCTCAAATAAAAGAAATTCCACACAGTTCATGAAATCCATCAGTCCTAATTGCAGTCTTGGTAACAAAACATGATACTCTAGATACTGTAATTCCATCTGAGCCTCTTGTTGCAATTACTGCTTTGTTACATTCTCAATGTGCATAATTAGGCACATTTCACTGCATAAATGACTGTGCTCTACTAGAAAAACTTCTGTTAATAACATTTTAGGGGGGAGGAACGTATTCAAAATTTAGAATATTCGATTTGGGCTACTATTTGTCGAAGTTCAATTTATCACGTCTGTGTTTTGGTGTCTTCTATGCTTCATCAGCCTTTTTTTTCTTTAGAACTCTCAAAAAATTGAGCAAAAATGCACACAACTTTTAGTAGCATGAAAGAAGCATGTAGATAATGCATTAGCAGCATCTTTGGTTTGTATACAGTAATTCATTCATACAAGTTTTTGTAGTTTATTCATCAACCTCTGATTTATCAAAACTAAAACAAAGCTGTACCATCACAATATGTGTCCCAACAACTGGGAAACAAAGTCTATTCCCAGAATGTTGCACTATTACATAAGTTCATGTTGCATCCAAAACAAGTCTTACCCAGCTCTAGTTGTTTTATATTCCACCTTAAGGATAGGTTTGCAGGGTTCTGGCTTCTTTCCATCCTTCAGCTGCTTTCCTAAAGTAAATGATTTTCCTGTGTTAATCTTGCAGTTCCATAACATTATGGCAAGTAATGAAATTCACTGTGTGCACCTTGTGAAGTACAACATTCACGCAAACATATATTCAACAACTTTGACAGTTATAGAGTATGCCTTGGAATAATATAATTAAAAATTTGTTAAAGCTCTCAACACACCAGCTTAGAATGTTTAGGAAAAAAACAACTCTAAACCCAACTGCTATAGAATATTTGTTTTCAAACATATAATCCTCCCCTAAAGTGCTGTTTTAAGCAGCACTAGGAGATTTAAAATTTATGTTGTGTCTACCCTTTTGCAATTAAAATTGGTCAGCTTACAAATAAAGTGAGGTTTATCCTGACTATTACCCTTCAGGGCTAAGACTTCAATTGAGCATGAAAAGCCCGCTCTCCCTCAACTGTTCAATTATCCTCACTGATACATCCTCACTTAAGGACCTAAAGTAAGTTGCTAAGACATGACATAGAGACATGAACACCATGTAAGCCTGGCATTTGTGCAGAACTTATTCGAAGAGCAGCAGCATATTTCACAGAAGAACAACATGTAATGTTAATTTCCTAGATTAACATTAATGCAAGACCTCTCAGAAGTGGGAGCATCTTACCAGATGCTTGTCTTCCTCTGCTACAAACCTTTCTGAGAATTTATGTGGTAACCTACACATTTATACATAAACAAGTGCTTGCTTATATGCATTTTAAACAATACATGGGATTGTAATGTCAAGAGAAAAGCAAGCCCTACAAAATATGCATTAGTTAACTTTGAGATCAGTGCCATTGTGTGAAAGGCAAGCTTAAAGTTTACAGATTTAGAGAAAGCTGCGCTAATTTGGCTTCTTACTTCATAAAGATTTTTCTTTTTCAAGTGAAATCTATGAGAAACTGGTATGACAAAGTTTTTTACTGCACTGAAAGTGCACTTTTAATACTTGGTTTTTTTTGCAAACCACATTTCTATTAAAAACAAGTTCTCTATGTTTTAAGAGCTGTCAAGTGCAGTGAGTATCCATTTTCATCTTACCATGTGGAGTGATTGTCTGGAATGGTTTGGTAGGAGATTTTACATTCCATATGGTCAAGGTACCATCTGAGTGACTACAAATGAATTGTTTTCCTTCATGATGCCAAGCCACGGAGTGGATAGCCTATGCAAGAAAAAGCAGAACAGCTCAAGTCATGCATCTTCTTATCATTTTATTCTTATACCTTCCTCAGTGACATTAAACAGCAGAAGCCAATTAGAGAAGTTACTAATTCAATAATACCTATCTTTTTATGTCCGAATTTACCCATGGCAAGTTTTCTGTATGTAAGTAGTACTTCCAGATACACCTTATCCATCAAAAGTACTTCACTGTAATGACATGTTTAGGGGGAAGGGGGGGAATCCATCCTCTTCAGCATAGTATTGATGTGTTTTTCCATGAAAGGTAGCATGAAGATAATAACTGCAAGCACTTATTTAAGCTTTTCTAACCAAAACTTTTCACTATTGGGAAAAAACATACTGTCCATACAAAAAAACATGGGATGAGATTATTAAGTTCAAGTATTGCATATCATTTTGAGATGTCTATGTGGATGTGCACAAGAGGCAAGCATTGGCTCAAAACTTCCATAAAACAAGAATTGAAGTAATAAGCCTTTTTTGAAATGATGATGATGACAGGAAAGTATTGGCCTGGATGCTCTAATATTGCAATGGCAGCTTTGAAGTTCAGGAAAGCGTAGGAATCTACTAGTAAATCTTTCCATAAATACAAAATCATCTCTATACTCTCAAAATTAGGAATGGAACGATTATACCATGCAACATGAAATCTGCAGAAAACAGCTAAATAAATAAAATCTAGTTGCTGCCTTAAGGCAAGAGGAAAGTAAATGATACAAAGAATAAAAATAAGGCAAAAATATGAACTAGCAGGAAAAGATTGGTGCCATTTCTGTTTCCAGCATCTCTATTAGTACTTGGAGACATTTCAAAACCATTAGGTGATATTCAAGGGCATTTTAGTTATAGCATGAAAATATCAGTAAACAATGAAACCTCAAAGTATTTCTCTACTACCCAGAACGTGCAAAAGGAACTATTAACTGCAAGAAACATGGAACTTCGGTATTACTGAAAAGGTAGATTTTGTTATAAAGGCATTACTCTGGGTAAACTAGAAAAGCAGGTGCTGTATAAGTGAAAGCTAATGGGCTCCACAATATCATCTTTTGAGTGGATACCCTCAGCAGTGATTCTGTCTGTAAGCAGGGCTTACACTCACTCCAGCTCTTCAGGGACCTAGGGATTTCCTCTGTGAGGAAACCTGGTGGTGTGAGCAGTAGAGAATTGTAACCAGCACTGAAAGCTTAAGCAGTAACCACTGGGTGAAGAGCACATCTCAAGACAGATCCAAGCAAGCTTTGCTCAAACTGACTATACACAGATCAGGTTTTCACATTTCATGAAGTTATACAAAGAGACAAGACAAGTTCCAGCAAACTGATTGGGAGAATCCAGAGCTTAAACAACAGACGAAAACGGCTATACTACATCAGCCTAGAGTCTCTGATAATAATTTATCCAATTTAAATTAATAGAAGACTGGATATATGTAAACTACAGATTAATTTTGGCATTTATGCCAAAATTAATCTGTAGTTTACATATATCCAGTCTTCTATTAATTTCAATTTAATATTGTTCCCCAGGTATTGTGGAATCACTACAGAATTTGTTAGATTCTGTGTACCAATATCACATCTACACATGTAGCCCAGAAACCTACATGCCTCACGTGATGTCTCCTAGTGTCCAAGTGAAATAGTCCTGCTCATTCTGTCAAATAAATTTCTATTTAGTAACAAATGATATTGTAAAAGAATTTTGCATAAATACTGAAAATTTGTTTTTATATACCAACATTATACCAAATAAAGCAAGGAATCAACAAGCTTGAGAGTGCAGACTCTACTAGTAAAGAGAAAGATGCATTTTAATAAGCTCTTGTCACTAAGAAAATAAATGTCTACAGCATGCTTAGCAATACAATATAATCAGTACATTTTACATAATCTCCCATAAGAAGTCTAACCCTGACAAGAGTAGGCAGCCAATAATGTAAATAGAATAGTTTGATCCACATTTATGTAGCAATAGACCTTAAGAACCAATAAGAAAGCAAGTTTTATAGAAGGAAGGAAGAATAAATACGAGAAATGATCACTTCCTTTTCTTAAAAAAAAAGTCAAGAGGAGGGAAATGCAACAACCTATTACTGTTGAAACAGCACTAACCCTTAAAAAGATCTGAGCACAAAGGAAAAGGATGACTGCTCTCACTTTCTGGAGGGAACATGGAGGGATGAAAAAAAAACTCTGAAAGAGAACAATGAGCCTTTTGGCTTTGTGGTATTTACTGTCTAGTTTTAGCCTCTCTAGACTGTCTTGTTATATTTAGTAGTGCAGCTAAGTATTTCTTAAAATGTAACTAAAATACATGATTTATGTTTTTTTAAATAATCCAGCAAACCTGTGAGCTGGGTATGGTAAACTTTTATCCTTTGCTATCACACTATTCAGAAATTCTTGTGAGCTTAAAAAATAAAACCAACTCTGTAAGCAGCTCCAGCACTATCTCGAGGTACACAACAAGATGACCTAATGACAAGACAATTATAATGGAAAAAGTACAATAACCTTAAGTAGTACTAGTTAGCTGATAGCACTAGTTTACTAGAAACAGTCTCAGTCACCAAAAAAACCCCTGATATCTGAAAAATCATCTCAATACACAACAGCAGAAAATGTTGACATTTTTTCCAGGGTTAATATTAGTGCTGGAATTTGAAGGACAGCATAAAAGAGAAAAATCAAGCAGAATCCACTAAGACTGCAAATCTGTGCAAATCTTGTAAGACACTAAAGAGCCCCTAGGAGTAATACATTTTTATTCCAATATTTTACACAAAACTTACTGATGCAGAATAAAACTCTCAGTTTTAATCTTAATTCTCACCATGATTAAAACTTCCTGTTTTCTTTTTGGTACCATAATACAGCAGAATGCTTATATCAGCTGGTGCAGATTTAACTGTCTCTCAAATATTTGCTGGTCATATGGGACCAGAAAGTAACCCCTTATAACAAAATCATACCCAAGTGTCACAGAGGATTGTTGCTATATTTAAGGCACAGGGCATTTGTATCCTTAAGTAGAGTCGTCTGCACAGGTAAACCAAGTCCTGACCTCACTACCATTCTGAGTCCTTCCATCTACAAACACAAACCAAGTACAGGGAAACTTCACAGGAACTTACACAGAGAGAACAAATAAGAAAGCAACCAACTTTGTCTAGATAAATTTTTATATTCAATTAATTACAACTAAAGGTTTCTTATTGGATGTATTCCTACTACCACCTTCACTTTAATTCAAATTTAAGGTACCTGTTCTGGATTCTAAGGAAGTTTGTTTCAAAACTTTGAGATAGTTATGTATTTTCTGAGGGGGTGGGGAATTGAATCTTACTTTTTTGAATAACAGCACAATAGTTCTGTTCTGGCACATATGCCAAAACTTTATCAGAAACTGTAGAAACTATCCCTGAGTTTTATGTGGAGACAGGCTGTACACAAACGCAAAATCAATTCACCATCTGTTCCAGGAAGATTATCCCATGTGGAAAAATTACTGCTGTGCTGCCTGCAAAAAAGGTGAATATATCTTATTTTAAGAAGGAAACATTCTTGCAGCAACTGCAGCAGTTAACTGAGGGAGACTTACATAGGACTGTAAAATGTAATCACAAATAAAAAAAGTCTGAGGAACAAAATTAAAAGCATTTATATGCAAGTCTCCTACAGAAATACCTTAAGTAGATCACTAGATTTTCAAGATATTAATGCATATTTAAAAATATTGTATGAAATTTTATTTTACTGCTGCTGTAAGTTGTCAATATCCCTAGAAATTACTATTAGCTCTTGGTTCCTTTAAGAGGTACAAAAATTAATAATTTAAATGCAGCCTTACAATTTAAGAGACAAGTTCACCAATAAAGACTCAAGTTTTGATGGTATTTTTCCACCAAGAGAATTTAGCTCTTTCAATTTATTAAATACGGATACAAAAAATCCCATTCTTTTAAATTCCTATGGTCTCATTTTAGCCCTACAGCTGATTACACGCATATGATATTCGGAACAGTTTGAGACCACTCTTCTCATCTGTCATGGTTTAACCCCAGCCAGCAGCCAGGCACCACACAGCTGCTCACTCACCAGCAGGATGTGGGGGAGAATCAGAAAAAAATGTATAGCTCATGGGTTGAGATAAGAACAGTTTAATAACTGAATAAAAAGAACTACTCAGCTCAACTAAAACATCAGTGTGTTATCAAAGTTATTCATAGTGAATCTAAACACACAGCACTGTGCCAGCTACTAGAAAGAAAATTAAACCTATTCCAGCGAAAACCAGAACAGTACATGACGAATTTCACATAATGAAAATACAAAAGTTATTAATTTAAGCACTCCACCCTGTTTTCAAGAGAATTTTTCTAATCCTGTTTTCTAACACCAAATTTAGACCACTGCAAATATGGAATGCACCAGAGACATTGATAAGTCCTTTCACAATTCTTTGGATTTCTCAAAGATCCTTTACTCTCTTGTGACATTAATTGAGCTTGAAATACACTGTGCATGACTGGCAAAGTCCATGATTAGTTATTCTGCAAACCAGATTGGTTATTTACCACATCCTATCCAGATTTCACAGTCTTATTATGACAGTCCCTTAGTTTCCATGGACATGGGCAGCATTTCACTTAAACGTGAATGGATGATGACACCGACTCCTTTTCTACAGGTTCACCAAAATATAAAAAGAAAGTATTTTAAAACTTGCAAGTACCTATGCTAAGGTACTTGTCAACAACCTAAGGAAGGGGAAAGAATGCTGCAAAAGAAAGAAAACAAACAAAAAAAAATGTAGCTACTGAGACTTAAATGACAATACATCATGAAAATTGTTTCAACGAAATGAAATATGCTGACACACTTTGGTTTCTGGCGAGTCACATACCAGGGTTGTTTCTCTTTCCCCTGTCCTCCTAATTCCACAAGCTACTTTGACATGTTTTTAATGCTCTAAAATAATCTCTTACAGTCAACCATGTACCAGAACACTGAGTCTAAAAATAGTGATCTATAATGCATTATAGAAAAGCTTACTTGACATCAGAACAAACAAAATATTACTTGAAGAAGAGACTTGATTATAAAATAAGCTTTAGTTTTCAGAAGTTACGGTTGAGGGATTTGGGGGGTTTTTTAGGAAAAAACTAATAGTTGAGAAATTTGTTTTATTTCTTTCATGAACATATGAGTTGGGAAACGACTGCAATATAAACTGTATTTCACATAACAAATGCACAGCTTACTTTCCTTAAATCCCCTGTGTCTGCATATAAAAGGCTTAAGAATGGTGAAAAAGGAATTTAGTCTTACTTTTTCATTGAGCCTGCCTAAGACAAAAAGGATGTTTTGAGTAAAGGATTTTAAAGAAATATTCTAAACAAAAGTTAATTCATAGCTGCAGTTTCACTATGTACAAATAATTTCCTCCAAATTCTCTGAAAAAGAATGTTACATTTGTGCATTATTCTAACTAATTCTAAATATTCAAAATATTACTGTTATAATAAAAAATATACACTACTTTAAGTTCAGGATTTAATTCATAATATAGAAAGATCAAGTACAAATTAGAACTAAATTCTCTGAATTTTTCTGTAACTAGGATGTTATGGAGGGAAGAACATGCCAGCAATCAGCAGTAACCCTAATCATGACCTAGAGCTGCCCCCCCAGCCACGGCTAATGTTGCATACCTGCTCCTGTCCTTGGAATGAGCGTCCTAGTGCTGCAGCTATTAGACCAGGATGCTGGGAAGGCACACATGTTCAGACAGAAGAAAGTGTGGACAGTGTTCCATTAACCTGGCTTTCAGGCAACAAATGAGACTGCCCTACCACAACATGGGAATTTGCTTCAAGAAAGCCTCCTAAAGGTCAGGCCGTTTGAAATGAAACCAAGCAGGAAGCTACAAAACCATATAATTGGATTCAACTTCTTCCCTCAGGAAATACAGGTACCTTTCTACAAACCTCTGGACACACAGGGATTTTAACCCTCATTATGATCTTCCTCTGCTAAGGAGCAAAGGATGACATTTGGATCCCTGCACACATCCGAAGTTTTGAGTTAAGAAAGTTGCATCAAATGATGGTGATAGATTGCACAGACCTTCAAGTTACATGCTTTAAGAAGAACATCAGCTGCAAAGTGATGAGAGAGGAGGAAACCAATCCAATGGCAAAGTTTCTAGTAAACATTCTTTATGGTATCAGTGTCCTGGCCACCCTGCTCATGATGCCTGAGGAAGCCTAGCCACCCTCTAAGATGGCAAGTGTGACAAGATTGGACTAAGTAGCTCTCTTTTTACTGGTTGTCAACTCCACACTCAGAAGAGCTCTCATCAAGAACAAGCAGAGAAGCAATGGTATAAATCCTGAGGCTTAAAATCCTGCTCCTGCTACCGGGCAGAATGCTGCATGCATTACTCTCCGTGAGGGAAGAGGTGAAGCATACTGTGACATTAGATGCTTCCTGTCCCTTAAAGGTAGGTTGGCACACATGTTCATGATGGAATACAGCCCTTACACTCAGTGCATAAAAAGCTCTCTGACAATGCCAGGAAACCAGGAAGTCAACAAGAAACTAGCTAGAAAGATTCTGTGCACAGAAATATCCAAATTTATGCAGTCAGCAG
>NW_008238373.1:112294-158898 GCF_000691975.1 Corvus brachyrhynchos | reverse complement strand
GCAGGAAACAAAATGGGAAAGAACTTTATTTGCCCTCCATCACACTAACCAGAGACAGAGGAGATCTCCTGAGATAAGGCACTGTTCCACTGTTCCTCTCTGAGTCTTCTGTGTGCACACCCTCGTGAGCAAGGAAACCACGACATTACCAGACGATAATTTTTTTTCTCTTTCCTTCCTAACCATTCCCAAGTTATGATAAGCACATTTCTTTGCCAAGGGTCTGACCTGAGGTATTTCATTATCTCTTCTGCAACCAAAAAACCCAAACTGAATGCCTAGATGCATTCATTTCTAAATCCTAAAAAAAATCAAAGATACAACATCTGAACTATTCACTGATCTCTGTAGCCTCTCAAGTCAGAATTGGTTCCAAAAAGTATTGAGACAGATATTTAGTCAATTTTTAAATAAATGGACCACAAAAAAAAAACCAAAAAAACCAACCAAATAAAAAAAAAACCAAAACAGAATAAGCAGCACGGTGTCTGCCTTAGCTGAGTTTCTAGAAACTGCAATAAAATTTTAATAAAGAACAGAGTTAACTGACATATGGATGAGTATAACATACCAGAGAGAAGTAGTCAACAAACCTCCAAGAATGGTACCAGGCATGTGGCTCACGGAAATGCCACTTAAGCTGTCTACACAATTTTCGAAGTCCTTCAACAGCGTATCTCAAAGGAAGCTAAAACTAAACAGACTAAATACTTTTGAACAAATAAATAACTGGTTAATGAAGTAACACAATGTGGAATAAAGACAGGATGGCACCAATTGATTAGTTCATGGATGAAGCTAAGGTAGAAACCCTCAGGGATCTATACTGCTGAGTTTGCCCATAAGCAACTTGGAAAACTAGAACAACAACATTAAGGTGGTAGAGTCTACTGACAGTACCAAACTACATTCGAAGTAAAAATCATGATTTCAGTGAAAAACTGCAGAAAGACTTAAATTTTTACTGTCCAACTATGTCAATGTAAAATGATGCCTAAATGTCAGGACTTTGACCAGACAAGTAACACCTGAAGAATGAGTCTCTAGTTTTATAGTGGGTTGTTCCAAGGAAGCATCTGCTTTATGCTTGGAGCATCAAAAGGCTAATCCAATATCAAGATCAAGGGAAAAAGAAAACAAGTCCAAAGATAATTATTCCACATGATAAATCCAGTGTGCCCACATCTTCATACATACTATGCTTCTGTGCTTCTGTTTTATAAAACAAAGATAAAATAGAATGGTTAAAAAAGTTAAGAGAAGAGCACGACGAGTAAGAGGTATAGGAAGAAAAA
Source organism: Corvus brachyrhynchos (assembly GCF_000691975.1). Taxonomy (NCBI): domain Eukaryota; kingdom Metazoa; phylum Chordata; class Aves; order Passeriformes; family Corvidae; genus Corvus; species Corvus brachyrhynchos. The sequence continues at coordinate 157,603 of NW_008238373.1, read as the reverse complement.
CATGAGGAAGACACAAGTAAATTTACGAAAAAAAATTACAAAGGGAATTAATTAAGTTCATGCAATGAAAATGGAAGTGAGAAAAATTGTTCTTTGGATAACATACTTTGGGAGTTATATGGACATTTCTGATGATCTAAGGCTTAGACTACTTCAGAAACTCCCCCACCAAGCAAACTCTTGATTGGTAGTATACACACAAGTACAAGTACTGAGGCAGAACTGCCACCAAAAAAACCCAACAACCACGCCCCCCTCCCCCCCAAAAAAAACCCCTAAAGCTGGTACCAAACAATGAAAAGTCATTTTACAACCAACAAAATGTAATCAAGACCAATTTTATATTATTTTAAATGAAATACATCAACTTGCATATTATGCCAAATGATTTTTCTTGAATCTCAGTCTTTCAAAAAGTCTTTTCTCTCGAGAATCAAGTTTTAAAGAAATGAATGCCACTTAATGCTATTGTTTTTTTAAACCTCCCCCAGTCTTATTCCAAAGAATTGATCTTGATCTTATTCTACAGAGAAAAGGTGTTTACAGAAATGTGGTAGTGAGACTTTGTATTTAGTGGTTTCTTCCCCTGCCCTTTCCTCTCACAGTTCTGAGAATATGTGAGAGATTCCAAATTACAGAAATTGCTAAACCATCTTGTTTCAATGTAAGCCCTTAACAAAGATCTAAAACCTTAGTAAAGAAATCCAATCCATGCCACCATTCATTACTTTACAAACTTAAACTCAGTGAAGTTATTTGATCTGAAGTTTATTATCCAAGCCTTACTGCTCTTTTAGAGACGATTTCCAGTACTAGCAATTTCAAAGAGACCTACTTATTGATCCACTGGTCACAGAAGCAGGAGATTAAAAAATAATAAAAATCACTATTACAGTAGTGAATTATATCCTCAAAGCAATGCAGATGAAAAATATTACCTCATCATGTGTATATCTGTAATCTGCCTTCTTTGACTTCAGGTCCCATAATACCACCGTTCCAGATTCAAAGCCAATCAGAAGCTGCATTAATAAGAAGATGCATTAATTCTTTATAAGGAAAAGCAAAATGGTATCATTTGCAACGCCTGAAGTTCTTGTCCCAAAAGATATGCAGCATAATACTATATGTAGTAACTGCAAGTAGTTACAAAAAACAAAAATTAAAGAGGTGAAGGCCTCAGTGTTAGAAAAGTTTACTTCGTACTTATTCTCCTTACGTTCCAGAAAATATAATGGACATTCATGCAAAATCAGAAAAAAATGAAAGCATCCTTCTGAAGATTCCTTGGAAATTGTTTTGAGTTCCAGAAAGACCAACATTAAACCTTGCTATGTATATTCCATCCTGAGTGAAAATGAGGGATGTTGAAAAAGAAAACTTTATTGGGCATTATCCTCACTGGAATTAATTCTTCTTAAATTTGCTGGAAGAACAGAATATCCCACCTGAAGTTCTCAGTAAGAGCTCATCGTCTATAAAGAAATTATGTACTATGAGCTTTCTCCAGATGTTAATCACAATTGAGATAACTGGCTGAAGGAACACCAGAAACATTATTTGTTCATAGGAGGAAAGCTAGATAAATTAAACTAGGTAATTTCCCAAATAATCTTTTTGCAAGAAGCAAGATGAAACCTTTTCTGCAGGGAATGAAGACTCAAATTGCTCTTAGTACTTGGTCTAACACACTGTTGAGTATCCAAGTGTTTTGCTCTCCTATCTTAAGTGCTACTTCTTGTAATGGAAAAAAACCAAACCCCAAGGCCAACATAAGGCAGTAGTAACAATCTATTGCCACACCTAGAGCTTTTGCCTGGACAGTCTTTCCAGCATGTCCAGTTGTTTCCAGTACAAAAACAACAGATCTCCTACAAGCTTACAAAGAAAATATTTAATCTCTTTCAGTGCTATACAGCACTAAAATACCATAAATATTAGATATGTTTGATCTAGTAAAAGTGAATATTCAATTTTTCCCATTAACATTATGTATACTATTATTTTAAATTATCTTGCCTATCATATGCCATATATTATAATTTTTCTATGTTTACTTAAAACCTTAGAAAAACCACTATGATTAGAAAGCTAAAAGCATGAACAAATTTTAAAAGTGAGTACACAGGGAGTTTTTGCAACTGGTTTTTTCCAGCAATGTTTTTCTTATGAGAAATAAGAAAATGTAAGGTCGGATTTCAAAACAATGATTAATAGCCTGATCAATAAAACCAGTAATTTTTAAACTTTATTGACAATAATTAGATGTGGGGTGGAATACATCGAAATAAATTGATCATTTGTGTTTTATGAAAATCAACAACTTCATATTCTAGAGTCCATAAGCCTGCAATGTGATTCAAACCTAATTCTACAGAGAAACACACTAGCTATGCACTTACTGCAGTGAGCTTCACACTAATGAAAAAACCTCTACTCATTAAATTTTCTGCTGGACTGAAACCTCAGGTGTTCAGGATACAAGCTGATAACTAGCTAAAACTTTCAAACCACTGCTAAGACAACAGGATCATTCCCTCTACAATTTAATCTACTACTGACATGAAAAGCAAAAAGTAGACAAAAAATATTTCTCTTGCATATGCAGAACACTAGTAAGCAAAGTAAGCAAAATGGTATGTCACAGGACAAAGACTCTTGTCTTGCAAGGGCTTCAAGAACATGTACTGTAAAACCTTCTGTCAAGATGAACAGATGTATTATGATTGTTAATACTATCTCATAAGAATGAAAAGGCAAGTCTAATACATAGATCTTTCTCACATATTTTGGTTCACTTTTCTGAAATATCTTGTTGTTATGTAGGCCAGTTTCATTAGCACACAGCACCTAGTGATTATAATAAATTGCCTAAAATGTGAATATGAGTTAGATGTCAAATTCCACAAAACCCCTGTCTCAGATTAGTTAATCTAAAGACAAAGTACATGGTATTCTATAAAAATATGCTGTTTCACAACTTTAAAATGTTTATTTGTATAACATCCAAGAGCATGAAAAAGAGCATGATAATTAATTTCCATCACACTTTCAGCACTCTAGTTATGACAGGCGTTTTTTTTGTAACATCTTAATTTTTATCACTGTAAGTAAAATTCTTTGCTTTTATTTCCAGAAGTTTTGCAGCTAAGGATTTTCATCTGTGTTTTCAAATGTTTCCGATTACAAGATGAATTATTCCAGTAATGTGCCCTACAGTCATGTCTGTACCTTGCCTTGTATTACTTTCAGGGCCTAAAACCTTTGTTGCCCTCATATACTTAATCCTTCCTTAAATAGGAGTGGTATCTATACTTTTAAAAAGCCTTGCTTTGAAAATAACGTATTGAAGAGTCTTTAAACATATCCTACCTTTCCTTCATCCATTGGATTGTCACTAATGTGGACAACAGGTCCTGGGTGAGATTTGGATGACCTAAAACAGAAATACTTCAATTAAAAAAAAAATGTTTCCCTGCCCTGAACGGCATCACAAAATGATTGGAAGTAATACAGATTCTGCAGATACAGACTCCATGCAAGCAAGTTGTGACATTTCAAAATGGAGTTACTTTTATCTTCAAGCCCATAAATGCTGTGTCTATGTAGACACTTAGTTTCTGTCTTAAGGAACGACTTATTTACTGCCTATCAACAAAAAAATTACCATTAGCTTTAAAAATTTTATCTTAACACCTGTTGTTACAAAATTGACACTGTTGGATAAAATGTTGACTTTTACACTGGAAAACAGGCTTTGCCATTATTAATAAACTGCTCAAGACAGCCATTGTTACAATAACACAGAATTAACATTTTATGTTGACTTCTTGATATTGAAGAAGATGGAAGAATCTTCTGTTAAAGAGCTGTGTTTGCTGCAGCACCCTTTGGCAAGTGATGGACTCCGTGTATTTTTGAAAGTAGATGTACTGGGAACAAAACACCAGCACAGGAAGAGAAGCACACAACTACATCTTTTCCCCTACAAACCATTATATTTGTACATCCAATTTTAACATTAAAAAAAGGAGAAGAAATTACAATAGCTATAAAATGTATTTTGCTCTTGGAATAGACTTACTTAAATTTGCATTTCAGAAAGTCATTTTCAATTTAGAATACATCAGCCCTCTTAAAAAATACCTATCTTTACACTTTGGTCTTTAATCCCAAACTGTAGAAGTGACATGTCTGTCCAAGTACCAGCCACACCATATTTTAATGTATATTATTTTTTCTTCTATTTTTTCCCCACACACAGTGACTTTTACATCTATTTCTATATTGTCTATTTTGTCTATTTCCATGTCTATCCCAAGAACTATGACAAAATACTGCTAATAGGCAGAAACATATTAACATCAGCACTTCACATTCATGAAAATAAAAAGTATTTACATCACCATGTACTTTGACAGTGTATGCAGTGCAGTAAGATAAATATGGAGGCCACTCTAGACAACGATATTCCTGCAACTGATGTTAACAACATCTGGGACACTCCTGTTCCCTCCCCTCCCAAGACAACACTTGGTTAAACTCACAGTTCAATGGCTTTATTCCACATGATGACATAGCCTGAGAGAGTAAATGATTCCACATTGACAATGTGAATGTTTCCTCTTTCGGTGCCCACATATAGCCATTTGCTTTGGAAAGGCAGATGACAAAATGTTATCCTGAAAGAGAAAGCCACCAAAAAGAAATTAAAGAAATGTCTTTTTGATATCCTGCACTGCAAGGTCTATGCTGCCAAAAGGTAGAAATAAGGCAATAGTCAAACAAGAAGATATATGACAAGTTTGAGGTAAAGTAGAAAAGCCAGTACATGACCAAAGTAAGATATGAAAACATAATGTAGAACCTCAGCCTAAACAAAAAAATAGAAAGCAAGGTATTCTAAAACTCATAAATCATCCAATAAAAAAAAAAAAATTACAGTCACCTTTAAAAATTACCATATTGAATGTATTTGATCAAGGTTCCTGTCACGTCAAACTTAAAATACAATACTCCTATAGTCTATAAATCTCCCTTTGGAATCATTCTACCTTCCAGTTTAAAAAGCAAAGGATTTTAGAAGTTACCATATGCAGATAAAGCTGGTTTCAGGTAAGAACACAAAGACAAAAGATAAAACTCAAGAAAAGTAAGTTTACATGTAATCCAAATTAACCCCTAAAGAGCAAACCTTAGAACAATCCTAAAGAATTATAAAAGTCATTTTAAAAGTAGTTTAAATTTCAGGCTGTTACTTTACTTCTGTCATGTTTTAATATTCTGCCTTATAGTTTTTTCTTCTGCTAGAAGACTCAACAGCTAACACCTGTATGTACCAGCAGAGGACTCCTCTTTGATGGTAGCTCCAGCACAAATAGTAGCGTTTGAAAACCTGATTATTTCTGCCCCCCTTGGGTCCTGATTATTGTTGACTATTTCTTCAAGATAAGGAAGTAACGTCTGTGCAAACTGACAGAATGCTAACTCAAAATTGGAGTCTAGAAACTTTCTGGAAACTCTACACCATTTTAATCTGACAGGGTCTAACATCGAAAGAAATTGCCAAATTACTTAGCTATCAAACTTGGGGTTTCAGAAATGCTTCAGCGATAAGGTAAAACAATTGTACAACAAGAATTTGTTCTGCCAGCTCTAATCCTTAGCTTTACAAATTTTTTTGTTCTTGTTTTCTCCCAGTTGGGTTGCTTATTGCCAAATCCATGCATCACTTCACAAGCCTGTTAAGTATTTATGCAAAGAACAGCTTTAGATCCTTTGCATTATATGCTCTATATGCACACCAACTTGAGCTGAAAGGAAAAAGCACCCAAGGGAGAAATTGCTGTGGCTGAAGAGATGTTAATTTGCACTGCTGGTTTCAAAAGTTAAGGCCTCTGTAGTGATACTACCTGGATTCAGAAGTGTACTATTTTGGGGTCTTTTTCACTTATTTCTTCCTAATTAGGAAACGCACTTTGCTCAAGCAAATATTTCATCTATCTTTTTTCCAACTCAATTTCTTGTCCTTGAATATTTATGCCAAAAGGCTGAACTAACTTTTTTCATTGATGTTTGACAGGAGAAAAATACTATACACATGACTTAAAATGCTCTTCCAACTCATTGAACTTACAGAGGTTGTAACACATTTAACTCTAAGCACACTAATCTGCAAACACCACAGGTTGAAGACTTGTGTTTTCCCAACATCCTTGAAAAAAAATATTTTAATGGAAGCTAAATCACGTACATTGGTACACATTCCTCCTAGGCAGGCAGTTACTGTGTATAAAGATACAGCATAAACATAAACCTTCAGCACTCTGCAACTCCACAGCAGCTTTTTGTGCCAGCACTCCACATGCCAAAAGCAGCTGGCAACCAGATCAGTTGGATCCAAAATCATGGCCTAGCAGCCAGAAAAAATAATCAGTAGCAGGGTTGTAGGCTTGTCTTGATTAGCAAGTTAATATTGTTAATTACAATTGTCCAACACATTTGTTATGAAAACCAATCTATTTCACATTATTTAAAGTGGGCAAAAATAAAAGTTGGGACTTCAGCTTTGACTACTTTAGCACAAGGGTGACACTTAAAGAAGTGCCCAGCTCCTCAATATTCTTGATACTCTTCTTGAATATGCAGGTATATTCAATTTACTGTCTCTTTTGTGCAACTGAGATTAATTTTGTCAAGAGTTAGCAAACAGTGAAGTGATTCCATGACAATAGTAAAAGAACAGAACAAGTAGCTTCACAAAATATTTACAAACTCTTGAAGGCAGGAGGTTGAAAAGACTTCAAACTTGCAAAGTATAGGCACATAACAGAGTTCTTAACCTTATTCTTTGAAGTATTTTACCATTCTTCTACAATGTCTTGTATGATTGTTCTATACACTAAAAAATATTCTAGATCTTTTATTTCACAGAACTAGTTAAATCCAAAAGGAATGGCATGCTGATCCTGCTGTAAGAACCAGCATTTCTCCCTGAATGTAGTAAATGTTACTCCATTTGCAAATAAAAAATATGTTTACTATTTTTTTGTTTTCTTAATACAAAAACTACATCTTCCAATTTTCAGAAACTCAACTATATTTTGACTGGATGACTCATTTCACATAACTGTATTTATTTTAACAATTTACAGAATAATATTTCCAACATTAAAGTTCATGCACTTCATGAGGAGCTTCTCTCCTCCCCCATTAAGGTTTCACCTTAAACTATGTATATTTTAAACAACTTTAGAAGTGTTACAGCCCTCTTAAAAACTAAAAATCAGTGAAGCTATGACCATCCAAATGGTCAGTTGCCTTGTTTGCTCTGCTAAGAATTGGACTGATGATTGAAGGGATTCAAACTCCTTTTGGAGGATGGAAACAAAGGGTTAGAGTCTTGGTAGTGATGCAATACTTGCTTATTTGACACTTGGCCACAGACAGCTTTGTTTTTTTTTTCTGAAAAATGCAGATTTTTCTTTCAGAAACCTATCTTTATGCCACGAGATTAGAATATACTTCATCCATAATGTATTTTAGGATCAACAGAAGCAGAATTGGCCATATAATGCTCTAGCCATTCCTAACACTCGAGCACTCTTCCCCCTCTCTCCCTACCCACAAATGGATATATAATCCATTGTTGGGAAATATAATCAATAAAGTGGAAAATGTAATCAATTGTTGGGAACACAGAATTTGTTCCCAACTACAGATGAAAAAATTTGTACTAGTATTTCTTGCACATAAACCCCAACTGCCTGAAAACAATGTAGCAGTCAAAAGCAGACTACCACACTTTTCTCCTGTAGCAAGCCATTCTGCCCAAAAAATATTAAAATAGAAGCATCTATGATTTAAAGTAGTCCCGTTTTGTGAGTCTAAAGAGACAGCCTCGGATTGTCTGAGCCAGCAGTCACAGAAAGCAGGCTTTTGCAGGCAGTTCTTTCATGGCACAGCAGATTCCTCATGTTGTCTCCAAGGCAATTTCAGCTCCCTCACTAAGTGTAGTACATTTTGTGAAACAGACCAAACTTTTAGCATAAACCAATACTGGGCACAGCATGTCATTTCAAATATTTCACTTTCCCGTATCTTCACAAAGAGAAAGATCCCTTTATAGAAAAAAAAAAAAAATGCTTTAAGGAGATTTATTTTTTCATTGTGGAATCTACAGTACAAACTAACATCATCACTAAAATGAGGTACTGTTACACAACCCCAAAGCAGTTAGGGTAGTTTTAAATTCTCCTGCATCTGTAATTTACTGTAAGCACAAAATCTTCCTCTTCATCGCATACATATTTGCAAAGTTACTCCTTTCCCACCCCCCAAAAAAAACCAAAAAAACCCCAGATTTTTCTTTCTTGCAAAATGAATTTGTAAGAGTTGAACCACCAATAGTTCAAGAAAAAAAAATTATATACAGAAAAGCAAGTGACACACCCGCAAGGGAAAACAATGATAAAATATTTACTGTTCTTACACTAACTAAAATATAATTTAGGATATTGCTTATGGGAGAGTCTTAGCAATGACAAGTGAATCTTCAGTAAGTGGTTTGTAAACCTGCTGAAAGGATTCCCTTTCTTAACTGCAGAGCATGTATCTTTTCTTATAATCTATCAAAGCTATCAAAAAAATCTTAATTGCTGCTGTTTCAACACATATATCAAAACTATTAATATAGCAAGTGATAATACTCCCTACAGGAATTTAATTACAGTAATATTTAAGAAGACAACTTATTAAATTAATACGTAAGTAAAAGAATTAGTTTTTTAAGAGAAAATATTAAGGAAAACTGGCAGGCTGTTAACTTGACTGTATTATTATGACAGCAGAAATCCTTCCAAATTAATCTTTACCTTTTCCTAGTCTACTGCATTATGAAGCATTATATATTCTTCAGAATTTTTCACTGCTTTAACAAAGCACAATGACGAATGCTTTGAAGCATGACAAACACTGATAACAGGTTTTATTGTTAAATCACTAAAATATTTCTCGTGCTTCAGGCTATCATTATAGGTCTGCAGTTACTGTAAGTACACAAGCTGCTCAGATCATTATTGCATCAAAAAAATAAAAGCAAAAGATTAAGCTATCAAAGCTGAATTCTGCACACCTTTATCCTCAACCTTTCACGTATGAGATAGCATCATGTAAAATTCAGAAGCTGAGAAGTTTAATTCTGATGTTAGTGTAGACTCCACATCCATGCACTCTTGTCAAAGTCTTCCACAGGCTTAAAAAGTCAAAAGCCAGTGTCAAAATGACATACTGATGGAAACAAGCGGTGACTTGGATACTGCCTGACTGTTGCAAAAGGGTCTTTTTCCACATCTGATAACTTCAATAGGCTTAAAACATCTACATGTACAAAAAAGGCCTCAAAGACCAGAAGCCATATGCAGAGGAAGAAATCCTCTTCAATGCATCCCAAAAATGTCCCACCAAAAGAACATGTAGGTAAATGCAGTACATCACAGGAACAGAACCAGGTACTTCAATTCCATTTATATCCCATAACAGCACTCCAAATGGTGCTTCCCCAAATATATTGACTTGAATGGCTGCCTCTTAAGGCAGCTGAGAAGCACCGACGTTCAGTATCTGAGTAGTGGTAGCCACCAGTGGTGTCACAACGGAGTAAGCATGTGTCAGAGCAAGATACTCAAGTACCTTGGGATGACACAAAAAGTAACCAGACCATTGGCATGTCAGACACCCCCAGAGGAGTTCACAAATACATAGTGCGGGGTATTTCACCAGTGGTAAGAAAGCTTCAGATTTCCTGGGTGTTCTGTGTAAATTCTTTCAATACTGAAAAATTCTCTTGGTTTTCAAATCAGTTGCCTCAAAAGGTACATGGGAAGCCACAAATTCTAACTGAAGGAAAAAAAAAAAAAGGCCATATCAGAGACGTAGCTCTCCCACAGGAGACAGAAAAATTATTCCTATCACTGAGGGAGAAGTCTGTCATCTAGGCAGAACTTAAAGACCAGAGGTCAAATTCTGCCCAAGAAAGTGGCAGTTGGCCATTCTATGCCTCATATCACTGTGAAAGTCAGTGTGAAAGAACCAGCTAACAGAGCAACTGAGGCAATTCAAAATCCATTTCTCAGAAATTTGAAATTTCTGAGTGACAGGACTCAGCATTTTGGTTCTGCCTCAGTGCTAAAGGCAGCAGAAGGCAACTGATGCAACTGCAGTTCCATCAACCACACTGACATGTGGAACTCTGCATGCGTGCATGGCCTCAAGGAAACATTTTTCAAAGGAATTTTATCCTTGTGAAAGAAACATTCACATATATGGCATATCCAGACAGTCAGTAAGTTAATTTTCTTCTGCTAATTTCTTGAAACAGGATCAAACTCCTTCTAATTACATCCCCCACTGAATCACCACTGAGTTAAAATTTTAAGCTCACTAGGTAAAAGGTTTTACATGACACCATCATGGCAAGCAGACCCAGTGATTATTTCCTCTCACTCTGAAGAAAGTCACTTTAAAAAGTGGGAGAAAAAAAGAACCCAAAACCCAAACAAGAACAAACCCCAAACCAAAAACTTAAGTTATGTGTGAAAAATGAACCAAAACCACATAAACAATGTCTATCATCACCTGCTCTCACAGGCAAGACAACCTGTATGTCCTTCTGCCATCCACAAAGTGGCAGAATTGGTCAGTTTATAAATTCAAGGTGAAAGAAAACTCCCACTTTGGCTAAGGCACAGGCTGAGTACAAAGTTACAGTATCTAACAGGGCAACATACATGCCAAAACAAGTTTAAATTCTTATTAATAAGTAAACACAAGTGGGATCTTCCACTCTCTGTAGACAGTGTTCCAAACACAATGCTAAAGTTGCTGTTTACAGCAGGATACAAAGCCAAAGATATTTTTTGCATAATTTTGTAACTCTGAATTATGCAGTTTCATGTTGTAGAAAACTATTTAAATCCCACAGCACAGAAGCTGATATAGTTGACATATTAAAAATTAAACTGCTATCAAGGCATTCAGAGATCGATATGCAGAGCACTCACACGAAACACTCAGTTCTGGTTTTATACCATTCTTGCTTTGTGACTTACCATAAAGACAAACTTTCTTTTGGCATTAGAACAGGGAATGTCAGCTCAGGAAGGATGTAAGTCTTGGATAATGAAAGAAACTTTTCATTCTTGTATACAAAGTTGGTTTGCTTTGGCTGGCAAAGGGGTCTCAAATTTGTAATCCTATGTTCCTTTTTCTTTTTTTTTTTTTAAATCAAGTTACTTTGTCCCTCCACCCTCTCAAACAGGATCTGTGAAAGTCTGTGGTTAGTGATACGTTTGACCTTTCACACCTTAGATCAGCACCAAGTTTAACAGTTCCTGCATAGCAGGAAACTAAAGCCAGATTAGGTATCTATCTATCTATCTATCTCACAACATGCTTTCAATATTTACTCTAATAAGATGTGTTAACTACACATATTTCAGAGCTAGCCTCGTGTGACATTTATATTTATTACTGAGTTAAAGCAAACTTGACATGAATCTTGCATTACTTGTTAACACACAACAATCTTGTGTTTAAGATACTTTTACATAGATATGTAGATGACAAAGGAACTAGATAGTGATCCACTGAAGACACCTTAGAGAAGTATGAGATACTAAGTTCACACACTGAATTGTGCATTCTGAAAAGAGGTAGTATTTAGACACTTTTAATTTGCATGACAAGTCACACAAGCAATTGCTCACCATCATTACGCATTTTTGTCCCGGCCCCTACACACCGCTTCTCACAGTCAAGTAACAGTGGCCAAGCATGACATTGGTTTACTATCTCCTAACTCTGCTTTGGTAACTAGAACATAAAGCAGCTGCAAAACCCCCATGAATGCAGCAAACAAAAGGCTAGAAAACTTGAACTAGCTTGTTTTGCACTGAGCTTTTGACATCTGTCAGTAATTTCAGCTAACTGATTTGTTATGTATCTAAAACCTCACACTTCAGAAGACTTGCTTCAAATTACTAACCATCACTGTTACAAAAGGCAGTCAGGAGCCATAAATCCATTAAAGGTCAGGTTGTTATCTACAGATTCTCAACTAATTTAATGATTCAACAGAAAGCAGCATATTTCAGGACTCTTGGCCACTGCTTTTAAAGAAATGTGTTGCTCAAATCTAAGATGATGCAAGTTACCCAAAGACATTTTCCACGAAGCAGAACATAGCCTGTAATGGCATAGAATTACATTAAAAGGAATCAGCTCTTTCTCACCACTCCCTGTTCTTAAAAGTCATGAGTAGAAAAGCAAGAATTCACATCACTTTCCTGTCATATACTAAAGAGTGCTTTCTGAAATCCTTTACAGATTTAAAACTCAAATTTTCGGGTAAGTTTACAAAATACTTAAACACACGACACAAGCATTTATAGACAAGCTAGCTCTGTGGTTTGTATCTTAAGATGTTTAAAACACCTGAAAGTGAGGTAGCCAAATTCAATTACCAACAGGATAAACAAATACGAAATCTAGAAATCGAGTTGTTAGACATGGGGCAGTCATTCTTCCACATGATTAAAAGAAGGGAATTAGCCAGAGCTGTTAAAAGGCTGTGCCAGAAGACTACAGAATTCATTAATGAAGTCATAGCCTTATCACTTGCTTTTTTAATTAATTTTTTTAAACACGGTTAAAGAATAGTTTTTGAGACTAAGAAAATCCTTTCATCTGGGTAGCTAACTGCTACAGTCAGCTTTCTATGCTAAAGAAAACTTTTTAGTTCAAATCTAAACCTTACATAGGACATTGTTATTTAGAAGCAAAATCTGAATAAAAATTTGCCTGTGACATATTAAAGTTCAACTCCTGTTAAACAGGACACAAATACTGCTTTTCTTCCATCCCAACACACTTCCAGGTAAATCCAATCAGTTATATAATTTTAAACATTAGCCTCAACAAAATCCTAGAGCAAATACTGAAGCCACTAGATTCATGGCTTCAGTCATATAGTAAGAATTCCAAGATATCTAATCTCCCTTCACAAACTGACAAATTATCATTAGAGAAGGCAGTTATAAGGCTGTGTTGTAGTATACAAAATACTTTAAATAAATCCAGTTTGGTAAGTTAGTTATCCTTATGAACAGATCTTAATCCCACAATAAAAAGTACTTTAAAATTTTTATTAATTAGGTTTATAACATCTTCATGCTTGTGACTTGAGAACGTAGAGGCTGAGAGAAGCTGACTTTAGTTATGGTATGGGTTGTGGTGCTGTACCCCTCTGCCACCCAGGACACTCACTTCTCTGATCTGAGAAATGCTCATTATGCCCTGGCCTTGATGAACTGCATTTGGACTAAGCTCCCCTTGAGCTTATCAGGAACACTGTCTGTCCCCAGGAACTAACAGGTGTCTAATGAACACTTTATTTTTAACAAACAGCCTTGGAAATTTATTTTTCTTGTCTGAACAGCAACCCAAGTGGAATAATATTTTTGTTGTTGAACACTCCAAGAAAGTTACCAATTCAAATTGGCCAGGATGGAAAATTACTACAACTAAAGCCCACTCTCTTCATATCCTCTAAACAGTGGTCCAAAGTGAGACCCTTTTGAGCTCCTGATTATAAGAGGCTAACGTCTATTAAAGTCCACTGTCTAACAAGCCTATAAGCAGCAGTCCACAGTGAGATCCTTTTGAACTCTCGATTCCCAGAAGGGGCTAATGTGTACGTCTCAAACACAGATAACCAGATGGCTGTGGAGCCAGCCAAGGACTGTTATTACTAACACAGAAGAATTGTTGGTAAAACCAAGGACTATTGGTATTAACACACTATGAGAAAGAGCAAGTTTCGGCTGGAGAAGGGGGGTCAGGTGGAGATAAGAGAAGCACTTTTCCTTTAGAAAAAACACAACACAGTATAATGCAAGTGCAGGAATGAGTGGTAGGAAGTGGACGCAGCAATAAGGTGGGATTAGAACCACCAAAGACCCCCAAAGCCCTCTGACTCATTTCCAGAAAGGCCTGAAAGAATGGACTGTACATAACTAATTTACATAGAAAGCAAGAAACCTATCTGTGAGGTGGAGAAACCTGCCCATACAAAGGTACTCCCCCAAGCCTGGGCAATGTCCCCAGGATCCTGGACATCTCATCAGCCAGACCAAGGCAGCTGGATCAATGCTGAAACCAGGACTGACATTCCATCAGCTAGATAAAAAAAGATCAGTAGTTGTCATTTCAGCATCCTTCTTTTCTCCTTTCTTTACTTCTCTTTTCCCCCTCTTTTTCTCTTTTCCTTTAATTCATCCCCCTCTTTAATTTCTCTTTTCTTTTTTTCTTTCACTCTTTTTTTATCTCATCTCTCCCCCTTTATTTCCCCTCTTCCCTTTCACCCTACCCCTTTATCCAAAATCCACTGCCATGTGGTTACATAGTAGGCCAGGGACTAATATGCCCATTTCCATACCAAGTGTGTAATTTATCAATAAAACTTTGATTGTTTGTGGACCCTCTGACTTTTGACATTCCTTTCCACCAATGAGCACTTCTGAATCTTAGGTACTTCCTTTCCCTTAAGGGTGAGTTGTCACAGAGAAGACCCAATTTTATTCATAAACACTCTCCTCAATAAACTTAGTTGTTAATATACACCATAAAATCGACCTAAGAAAAGCCCATTTACTTCAGATTCATACAGCATATTGAACATACTAGGCATAATGAATTACTAAGAACTGAGTGTATAAAGGCCCCTACTTAGAATTATTCAACAGTGAATTTTTTGCGGTTTGAGTTCAAATCAAAATATTTACCTGATAATTAAATTACATGTTATTTTATAAACTAGTCAAAAGAAAACAGAATATTTGAAAACAGTTAACAGTCATCCAGCACAACATAAGTGGCTATGACAATGTACATATCTGGGAATCTTAAGCATTCTGGCTACTTTTATATGTTCTCACAATAGATATTTTAAAATTAAAATTGCTGGAAGAATAAGCCCTTGTCCCAAGCTGTGCTTACGCCACTCATGGTAACTATGGTGCTCTCATTACCTACCTTAGCAAGACAGGATTAGTAACTAATTCAGCCACTAAAGCAACATCAGTGACCGAGCCCCTTTCTACCCACACTCAACTCCCTGTGACAGGTTTTGCTACTGACATCATCACATTGACAGAAAAAGGACAGTTTAAAACTTTCACTTTGCTTAACCAAAGATACCCATACATCTAAAACTCTAAGCCAGCTTACAACAGATTTGCACACAATCAGAATCACCTCCTCAGATACCTGTTTTAAAGCATTAGTTAGAAGCCCACGTTTAAGTGTGATTTCAGGATACAAACCCTAATTTTACACTGACACTTAAGTAGACACTACAAGAGAAAAGTCACTAAAAAAAAGGAAGGGAGAGGTAGGAAATTCAGTTTGGACATACTACTGTATCTCCTACACTTTGATAACCCTCATTAAACTAGGGGTTATAAACTGCATTTCTCTCCATTTGACTTTTATGCTGTATAAAGGAACACTATCACTCATCTGGGGTTGAGAATTTGCCTCAGCTAACAAAGCTTTCTGTTTTCCATATAACAGTTCAGAATCACAGAACTTTCTGGGCCTGAAGGGGGTCTTTAAAGATCACCTAGTCCAACTCACCTGCTGTGGGCAGGGATATCTTTCAGTAGATAGTTGATCAAAGCCCCATCCAACCTATTCTTGAACACTTCCAGGGATGAGGCATCCACTGCCTCTCTGGGCAAGCAGTTACAGTGTCTCACCACCCTCACAGCGAAGAATTTCTTTCAATACCCAATCTAAATCTACTCTCTTTCACTTTAAAGTCATTACCCCTTGTCCTATTTCTACAGGCCCTGGTCAGATTTTGTGCATGGTGATTATAGAAATAATTTCAAAAGGTACTTAGAATCCTCTATACACAAAAACCCGGTAGTCTGCATTCATGTTGGTCCTAATGAATTTGTTCATAACCTGCTCTTTAAAACTACAAGGTTACCATTTAACCCACCCAACAGTTTGTTTAGCACTTTACATGACACTACATTAGAAGGTATTACATAAGTATTTAACTTCTTCTGTTGCTACCCATTACTTAAAATTTATTACCTCCTGCCCTATTCAAAAGGGATAAAAGTCACAGATTTTTCTGTGCTCTTGCTAGCATTCTTTGAGCTCCTCAAGCAGTCCATCGCTAATGCATACTGTTCAAAAGCAAACACAGAATTCCAGCTGAGACTTTACATATACTGGAAAAGAAGAAATACTTGCTTTTAAAAAAAAAGTCCATCTTTTTCAGAAATTTAGTCAACTGACTTTCAGAAATTTAATTTGAAATACCTCTTTAGCTTGCTTACAATTCTATTACTTGAGTATAAAAATTTTTAGTCAAAACCCAAGCTGTTTTCAGCTACTCTGATATGAACAAGAGCTCTAACACTACAGAATTCTGCTTTGCCATTAATGGAGAAAAAATTCCAGGTAAAAAAAACTGAATTAGTTCTCCTGTCTTGTTGGTGCATACACTTCCTTTTGTTCCAAAATTCCTCTGAAGACATATATTCAAAGTATTTTATCCCACCACTTTTTTAAGATATGAAAATTGATGTTCAGCAATGCAATACATAAAGTGATAGAAAACACATCTCAGTTTAGGTCAGTAGTGTGTCTATTCACAACTATTTAAGGCCCTAACAGATTGAAATTCAAACCCAGTGTAAGCCCAGTTTCAATTATGTACCAAGTTACAACCTGGACTTCATTAATAAAATCTGATCTTACAATAGCACGTACTGCGATGCTAAGGGGCAGTGCAATAATAACCCAGTCCCTACCGTTCCCGGTTAAATTTGAGTGAATGAAGTATAGCAGGTCTCTTCTGGCGCAAGTTCCACAGGTGTAAGGTGTCATCAGCCAAGGCACTCACAAGAGCTCCCTATGAGAAAGAAAATGTTTTAGTCAACTTGTTTTCATAACCCTAGGAACAGTGTATCATCACAGTGGAAATATACTACATCTTTATTACCAGGAGGAAAAAAATGAGTAAGCATGTGCATCAACACCATAGCACAGGTAAGTTCTAAGTAGCAGTAATGAGACAACTGATGTGATCACACGTTGTTCAGCTCACTCATATTTGTTTCAGTGCTATACTGAGAGGTGGTGGGGAAGAAGCTTTTTCCAGTGTGTGCTCATCAGTTTCCTCATGTCCATCCCTGTAGACAAATCAAGCAATGAACTGAGCTACTAATATCTATGTGCTGAGAAAGCTAGTGAGGTCCCTCTAAAAACCTGCCTCTAGCTAGCTCAAGAACAGCACTGCTGTCAGATCTCAGCTGCTACATCCCTAGCAAAACACATCTGAAACTGAGGCAGCATTATTCAGTTCATGTCTAAGACTGTAACTCTATCAAAATAAAACTAAGTACCTACTGAAACTGGTAGTACTATTGGAAAAGTACTTCACCACTTGCAAAGATAACTTGCAATGTTCAAGGACACAAAATGATATTCCTAGTTCTTGCTTATAACAAAAGAGTACTCTAGAGACAAAGACATTCTCAGCAGTTAGTCAAGCATTTTCCAAAACTAAAAAAGTTAATTTATTTATAATTATTATTACTGTTTGCTATTCATGCTACATCACTTATATTAGCTAATTTTAATGCTTGCTTAATGAAAAATTAAAGAAAATATGCTCCATACCTTCTCTGAATTACACATAAATTATTTTACTAACCTCATTAATCAGGAACTGAAGTTGGATTACTGCAGCTCCACTGTCATGTTGACAGTAGCATTCAACTCCTGGCCGACCAAAGCTGGAATTGGCACCATTAAGGAATAATTGTTGCATGTAACAAACAAAACACACAGCATAACCAACATTTTCACTTTCACTAATACCACATTCACACAGGCTAAGATCCTGCTTCTAGCTAGTGCACTCAACATATCTAATCACACAGAGCTGTTACCAAAACAGTAGTTTATAAATGCCACAAAGTAACACAAAATTTGAAAAACCTACTATGAAATATAAAAATTATGTATAACTGCTTAACTTACAGTGATTTAAGGGATTCTTCATCATGGACAACTTGAAGAATGTTGAAGCAGTTATTTTAACAATATTAAATATAAGAACTACAATAAAAGGAAGTTAATCTAAATAAGCATCATAAAAAAATTATTGCATTTTTCAAATGCCAAAGGATCTTTCTCACCATTTAAACATTACTTAAGGTAAAAAGAGCTGAATAATATAAGGCATATTAAAAAAAATCTGCTGTGACAGAGATGAGAAGATCAGTAGTCAAAATATGGAGGAGTCAATGGAAAATTATGTATAATGTAAATTTCCAGGATCTCTGTATGAAGACTTCCTGGATTCACACCAGCTATGAGATAACAAAAGCTTGCTCATTTTCACTCTCATATGCAAATTAGTCCTATCCTTCCATAATGAATATTGATAGAAGCAGCAGCAAAACAGATTCTTTCAGTTCTCCATACATAACTCATTTATTAGTTGCAAACATTCTGTATTTTATATGTGGTTATGCACCTGCTTCTGATACAAAATTAAGTTCTCCAACATCTAGGAGATCGAGCAGAAACAACAGAGGAATTAAGCAAACTGGTCAGTATTTCATCATCATTGTATGCCCAGAGTTTCTGGACTATAATTTGTCAGGGCTGAACACTTCTTGTTTTAAAGAAGCACCTTAGTTTTTGGAAGAAAGGAAATGATTCCAAAGCTGTATACAAAACAGGGAATGTATGTACAACTTTCTCCTCTCAGTATATGCTAAAAATTAATAAAACAGTGTAATTCTCACCCATTCTGCAAGCTTTCCATTTACTGAGAAATTGCTGAAAAAAACCAAAGTGGATAAAATGTGCATTCTTAAAAAACATGTGCATTCATGCTACAGGCAGTTGGAAGGCCGAAAAGACTACTAGGCTGCATGCAAATCAAAACTCAGACATCTCCTGCTCAGCCTCTAAGCTGGTGAAATAAAATGTAGGTAGAAAAACAGCAGGGAGAAGTCTGCTTCAACACACTGCAATATTTTAACTTTAAAACTTGAATCACATTCTTCTAGACTAATGAATCTGCATAACATCCAGCTAAGTGGTGAGATATACACTAAACAGATGTTGAATATTCCCCCAAACTTAATACCAGCTTTCTTCCCCCAACAGAGTAAGTAATTTAATTTTGTTCTGCCATGGAAGGACTTAAAGAGTCAGATAGCCTCACCTGTTTTTTTGCTTTTATTTTACATTCTTACATTCTTATCAATATGTTTTTTTACAAAGAACTCATCTGTATTCCAGTCACAGTTTATATCTTAAAAAAAAAAAAAAAAAAAAAAAAAAAGAGTAGAGGGGGTGTTGTCCCCATAAATGATACCTTCCTACACCAACTCAGAATACTTTTAATGTAAAATCATTGCTCTTATATTAACTATGGATTGATTACACAAATTGCCAGATTGAAAAAACCCACAAGGAATAACAAGTTTCAGAGCCGATGGCCTTCGGCCTTCCTCATGCATCTGCATTCACTTGAATTAATAATTATTTGCAGAAGTAGACAAAAACAATTTCCAAATGTGAGATTCAGATGCTTACAGGAATTGAATTAATAAAATATAGGAATAAAACTTGTTTATCTGCACTGACACAGGTAGTGTTCTAATAAAAGATTTTCCCAGGCCCTCCCCTGAACATCATTTTCCAACACAATTAAATGCAAACCTTGCTCATAAATCCAGAGTTTATTTGGAATTGAGACTCTACAGCTACCTTGCCTCAAAATAAGAGGAATATGACCCAGAAAAACATAAGTCCATAGACTGCTCGAGTTACTTCTGCCTTCAAATTATATTCCTCAGATGCTTTCTGCAAGCACTTCTGATGCTAATATTTCTGGAAGCACTGTTATAACTAGTCAGTAAAAATTTCATTATTAAGAATATTTCAATGTTTCCTTAAACAAAAAATTCTTCCACATTTTCCAGCACTAGGAGTAAGATCACACAAGTTTTACATATTCAAAGCAAATCCCTCTTTAACAAATTAGTGGAAACTCCCATCCAGATGTGAAAATAGTTTGGCCTCTTCTGTAGTGCTTGCTGTCATTAAAAAAAAAAAAAAATTGTCCTTGCAGTTAGTCTTATTTAGTTTCTTTACTCAAGGATTATGGCATCTTCACTTTTTCACCTAGTAGCTAAAATTATTCTTCTCATCTCAAATTAATATCATCCTCCTAACCAGCATTAATCTTCTTTTCTAAAGCCATGCAAAGCCTCCCAGTTTTGCAGGGTATGCTGAATTGAAAAAGCACGTCACAAAGCCTGACTGTGGAAGGATAATACATTCCCATTTCAGTACATGTGAAGCATTTCTCAACCACACAAAACAGGCAGCAGCCCAGGAAATGCAGTTTGCCCAAATCCGCTATACTTGTGTATGTGTGCTTTAGGCAAGAGAGCTCCCTGTACTAAGCAGTGATCATCTACTACATAGTTGTTCCCAAAACAGGCAAAAATTATAATGAATAATGACAAGATGAGCAAAGCATTTTAATTTGGTAGACAGGAAAAACTCTGCCAAAGACCTAGGGCAGCTTTAGAGGAAATAGTCTGCTCTGAGCAGTTTTCTAATCAAAGACCCATCCCTGCTCCTTCAATTCCAAGCAGTTCATTCTACTATCCCTGCTTCATTCCCTATTCCAAATATTAACAAATTGGATAAATTAATAGCTTCTCAGCTGTACCTTTGAATATTGCTTCCATGTTCCCCACTGCCTTTTGGAAATTAACCCTGGAAAACACTAGTATTTCATTGTCTTCAAGGATATTTTTTAAGAAAACAAGAGACAACAGCTGTGCCTGAGAGAAGAAAGAGATAACATGCTCATGTCCTAACATCAGTGTTCATTTTCATAACTGCTAGAAGTGCAGGTAATACACAAGAAAATCACAGTATGACCTTAATTTAGTATCACATAACACATGAATTCATATCCCATAACACTGATTTCACTTTAATTTATGAGAAAGGCAACATTCCCAAAAGATATTTTTTCAAACAAGCTTCAGACTTAAGCTTACACTTTAGGCATTTCAGTTAGCAATATGCAAGTTGTCTCTGCAAAATACTCTTTTTTAAAGTTATTACTATTATTTATAGCTTAGCTACATAGCAGCAACTCAGTTCGCATCTGCCCTTAGAAATCATGTCTGAAAAATTAATTCCAGAATATTTATGAAAGTCAGAGAAGACCAGTCTTTTTTTTTTTTTTTAATTCTTTAGTTACTCTGAGTAGACCTATGGAGTACTGGGGCATTCTTCACCTTGATGCCTCTGACATAGAAAACAGTTGCAAAATCTATAGTTATCAGTTCAACCCTCAGCATAAGGCAGTTGTCCAAAATCACAGAATCATTTAGATTGAAAAAGACATCTAAGTTCATCAAGTCCAGCCTTTCACCAATCACCACCTTATTAACTAGACTACGGCACTAAGTGCCACTTCCAGTCTTTTCCTGAACACCTCCAGGGATGGTGACTCGACCACCTCTCTGGGCAGTCCATTCCAATGTTTAACAACCTTTCCCACGATGAAATTTTTCCTGATATCCAACCTAAACCTCCCCTGGCACAGCTTGAGACTACGTTCACTTGTCCTGTCAGGAGAAGAGGCCAATCCCCACCTGGCAACACCCTCCTTTCAGGCAGTTGTAGAGAGTGGTAAGGTCTCCCCCGAGCCTCCATTTCTCCAGGCTAACCACTACCAGCTACCTCAGCCATTCCTAACAAGACTTGTGCTCCAGACCCTTCACCAGCTCTCTTGCCCTTTTCTGGACATGCTCCAGCACATCAATGCCCTTGTAGTGAGGGGCCCAGAACTGGACACAGCACTCGAGGTGTGACCTCACCAGTGCTGGGTACAGGGGGACAATCACTGCCCTGGTCCTGCTGGCCACACTATTGCTGATACAGGCCAGGATGCCACTGGCCTTCCTGGCCACCTGGGCACAGCTAGTTCAAGTTCAGTCAGCTGTCAAAAAGCACCCCCAGGTCATTTTCTATTGGGCAGCTTTCCAGACACTTTTCCCCAAGACTTCAGTGTTGCACAGGGCTGCTGTGATTGAAGTGCAGGCCCTGGCACTCGGCCTCATTGAACCTCATAGCACTGGCCTCACCACATTGATCTAACCTGTCCAGATCTGTCTGCAGAGCCTTTCTACCCTCCACCAAATCAACATTCCCATCCAGCTTCGTGTCATCTGTGAACTTACTCAGGGTGCACTTGATCCCCTCATCCAGATCATCAGTAAAGATATTAAACAGAACTGGCCCCAACACTGAGCCCTGGGGAACACCACCTGTGACCGAACACCAACTGGATACAACACCATTCACCACCACCCTCTGACCTGGCCATTTTAACCCAGCAAAGAGTACACTTGTCCAACCCATGAGCAGTCAGTTTCTCCAGAAGAATGCTGTGGGAAACAGAGTCAAAGGCTTTACTAAAGTCCAGGTAGACAACATCCCCAGCCTTGCCCCTCGTGCACAAGGTAGGTCACCTGGTTTCCTAAACCCATGCTGGCTGGGCCTGAACCCTTGGCTCTCCTGTAAGCGCCATGCGATCACACTCAAGACAACTTGTTCCATAACCTTCCTGGACACCAAGGTCAGGCTGACAGGCCTGTAGTTTCCCAGATCCTGCTTCCTGCCCTTCTTGTGGATGGATGCCATGTTGGCCAACCTCCAGTCAACCTCCCTGGGTAGCCAGGACTAATGATAAATGATGGAGAGCAGCTTTGTGAGCTCTTCCACCAGCTCCCTCAGTACACGTGGATGAATCCCATCTGGTCCCACAGATTTATGAGTGCCTAAATGGCTCAGCAGGTCACTAACTGCTTCTTCCTGGATTACAGGGGGTCTAATTCTGCTCCTGTCCCTGTCTTTCAGCTCAGCAGGCTGTATACCCTGAGGTATACAAAGACATTTATAATTTAAATTATTTTCCAAACTATCACCACACAGGTATTGGCATCTTTTTTTTATTACACTGTTATAAAAAGTCTTGATAGTACAGCAAAGACAGACCAGGTATCAGAATTGCCACTGTTACAATAGCTCAAGAGTTTTAAGACAAATCTGAAACTGTAGCAGCTTTTAATATTCATTCCTAGATACTTCTCAAAACTGTAGCTGTAACACCTAACAGTACTTAAACATTTGACAGTTTTGACCAAAAAAGAGGATTATTGGCTAGAGAAAGACACAAACCACTGATTTGAATTGCATACAAAACCCTAAAACCAGTAGATGACTCGATGTATGCTTATGTATACCAGTCCATAGCATACAGCTCTCCAGGACTGCATAATATACCTGCATATTTTACTATAGTCATGTATGTGTAGCAGTTTTCCACTTAATCAGACCCCAAATCATTAAAAAAAAAAAAATGCACCACTGTATCTCATCAAATCTAATGAGTACTATTACTTTCGCATACATAATCTACAGCAACCATCTCAAAGAACAATCTGTCAAGACACAGTTATTTAGCAAGAGACAGTTATTCAAAAATTCAGAAAATACTACAGTCAAATACTGTCTAGAAAATACACTTTGACCTTTCACATCCATGTACTACCAAACAAGATAAAATATAATTTGTCCTTTTGGTGACAGGGGAGTGTAAGGAGGGAGGCCGGTAACAGGCACAACATTTTAAAAAGTGATGTTAGATCCTATTACAAATATCACAGTAGTTTAACAGGGTATAGCAAACTACTACTGCTGTTTGCTATTGCAGCTTTAGAACTTCCAGTCAAGTGGTGATTAAACAACTGGCTGGAAGCTCAATTTCTCAAATTCCAAATGAGCTACCAGTAATGTTCATTTCTAAATTAGTGCAGAGCAGCTTCCTTAAGTATTTACTCTGTTTATAGAAAAATGCTCAGCTCCTTTAAACACCAGAAGCCAAATGATTCAATGTCAACTTGCAAAAAAAAAAATAATCTCAGACTGATAGAGTAAAAAGGAGCTCTGTTTTGAAAAATACCAAAGTCTATAGATCTCAGCTAAAGTTTGTTCACTGGTTTTTGTATAAAGGTAGTTGTAGCTATTTTAAAGCACAAAACCACCTTTTTTTGCCTCAATTTGCATGAGTTTTATATTTTAAAATTAAACAATGCCTGAACTAGTTTGCATGTAAGCTGATAGTGAACAGGTAGGGAGCAGTAACTTAAATACAATCCATTTTTAACAACAACAGATAGGGATCAAAGCACTTCTTAAGCTTCAATCTTGCTTACATAAATATGCACAAATACAGCATTTCCCAAATAGCTATGGAAAGTGCCAGCAACTTTTCTGTAAAGGCTGTATTTGGTAGATTTTCTCAGAGCTGTCAGTGAGAGGCAATCGTTCATTGGAACAAGATGTAATTGAGCAGTACAAATGCACACAAGATTAAAAAAACCCCAATGACTTAAAATTAAACAAGAAGCAAAATTGGTTTTAATGATAAGTTTCTATATGCACAATTTACAGATGGCAAAGCATGCCATTAAATGAAGAGGTAAAAACATCAATTTAGACCAAACAAGAAAAAAACCTAAAAAGGCTACAGGCTTTCCTTGATTTTACTGACTTTGCATTCTGATACAGGTTGTACTCCTTTAGTCTTAGACCTGTATTTCAGCACTAACAATGCAAAGAAGGTGACTAACCCACTACTTTTTCTGGGCAGGATGGAAGAGAAGGAGAAGAGTAGAACACAAGGGTAAGAAACTTACAAATACTGGTTCCTATGACTACACAAGATGCAGTGAAATGGGTGGCAGCTCCTAATTCAGTAAAGTTTTTCCAAAGACTGCACACATAAGAGTAAATTCAGGAGATAATTATGTATTTTTGAAGAACTTCATCAAAATACAGAGGTAAAAACCTTAGCTGTCTGTTGCATGCTTCCAAATCCTACTCACCTGTTATCCATTTAATCCAGTTTAGTTTCCAAGTCAAACTTCAACATACTAGATCACAATATTAATAATTAACCAGGCTTTTCCTCTTTACATGCATAGCTTCTTGGCCAAGAATAAAGGCAGAGGCATTCTATGCTCCTAGAACTGATGTACACTTGGAATAAGAATGATGTCTCTTCCCAGAGTCCAGATGTACAGACATTGCCAAGAGCAGCATTAACGAGTGTAATGTTCTAGAACTAGATGCTAAGTGAATTTATATACTTATTTAATTCAGCTTATGAAAGCATAAATAACCATGGATATTATCTAATAAAAGGACAATTTAACATTTACTAAGAACATGGCCAATCCTTACCCAATCAATTATTGTCTGTCAACACCTATTTCTGACTGTAAAGTGTTTTGCTAGGTCCAGAAATCACTCTTCATTCACAGCATAGTCTAAAATACTTCTCCTTAACTCTTGTCTGACAAGCAAGTTCTCTTCAGTTATTACCAAGTCACCAACCACTGGATAGAAGTGACATAAGACTAACTATAATCACCAGTCATTCTGTCTCAGCTTTGTTCACACACAAGCCTATTCTCCAATCCCCTCCTCACAAACTTCATAGCAGTGAGTGTAGTGTCCTGAGCCAATTTTACTTGTACCTCATTAACCCTTTACACCATTATGGGGTTATATAGAATAAGACCACAGGTACTGTTCTAACTTATGTAAGCTACCTCATCTTGTGTGTCCCCCTTCTGTTATCACTCAGCAGACATTTATGGTTATTGTCACAACTTTCCTTTTGGCACCAATGCCTGATTTCTCAAATTAATTACTAATCCCATTTAAATCCTTTTCTACCTCAAGCCAGGTGTTGCCCCATCCTTTGCTATTCAACTTACCACTCAACTTACTCACTTGGTTTGATAAAGGCAGCAGAAAAAGCAGGTGACTTAGGCATAGGAAGAGGTCTTAAAGAAGATCTCAAATTAAAATAAAAGTTGGTCATGTGTATGAACTTCTCCCCCAGACTTTGCTGTAGTTTCTCTCTCAGTACTGGTATCAGCTCCTTCCTTTGGACCCAGTCTTTTAACACTTGACTTGTGGATGAGGCTTAAATCTACCCTTCTGTTTCTCACACCATTTTGCATCGTGCTAACAACAGAAATAACTTCCTCTTCCAAACATCCTTCTGAAGGAAGTTTAATCATTGGAAGTTTTATCAATACAGTGATGCAGGTATACCATGTTTCTGCTTACACAGCTTTTTGAAGTAGTTACCAGCAAAGTCACTTGTCGGAGTGCTAAGCAGGTCACGGATTAGAAGTACCAACACTTCCATGGTATTAGGCAAGAAGGAGAAACTTAGATCCCAGATCCAGGTGGCAGGTACAAGTTTACCTCTTCTGTCTATATCAACTTGGTATGACAATCTGTCCCCAGATCCATAGCAGTTGCAAGCTGAAAGATCTTCTAAATACCCCACGTGATGTTCAAAGGCACAGCATCACAAAAAGCTGCTATTGCTTTTTAGCAGTGTCTAAACCCTAGTAATTCAAACATAATGGAATAAATGGGTCTTGGGAAAAAGTTTCCCTTGTCTGCTCAAAACAGAAGGAGAGACTTCTTAAATATTCTCATTCAAAATGACACTAAAAAATTGTTAAAATTAGCCTCAAGTGTAAGCAATCAACAGCTATACTTTAATTGCTACTTTAAGTATTTTGTAACACTAAGACAGTGTTTTTCACTTTCTTAAGCCTCCTCAATGTTCCACTACAGCATAATTTTTAGTTTTGCATATCACCAAAGGACTGAGAAACTTACTATTTCACTACTATCAAAACAGTAGTGACCATTTTATAGGTTTGCTCAAAATTACCACCACAAATGAAAAACCAAGGTACAATACCAACAATTCAGTAGATGGCACTATTCCACAAAAATCAAGAGAGGAAACTAGGTCCTCGCATAAACAAGGGGTACCATGGAGCTAGAACTCTTTATTTTAAATATGCAAAACCAATGCCCACTCATTAGAGTGCTCTGCATTTTTTGGTGCTTTTCACAGGACATGGAAAAATACATGCCAAAACATTAAAAGAAATTACTGTTTTGTGGAAATGCCTGCAATTTTAGTTATTTTGTCCAGGCATTTCTGCTATTACATAGAGCTCCACTTCACACCGCAAAAATGGTTGCATACCAGCATTGCATAAAGTAGTATTTTTATGGTTTGTGTTTACCAGAAATCCAACTTGACATGGACTATTAAAAGGTTGACATTGTCCCTAGAAGTTGCTTATTCAACCTTAATTCACATCTCCTCAAATGCATGATGGTAATTTATTTGTAAAAGTTAATGCACTACCTCAACCTCAATTGTAAATGTTTTCCATTATTCAGCTTAATTTTTTAAGTGTAAAAAGAATAGTGGCTACTAACAAAAACTAAATTGGTGGATTTTAAAAATTTGCATTAAAACATGTGTCTTCAATATTATTAAGTTGTAAAGCATAGCCTTAAAAATAACACTACCCATTCCATCTTAACTCTTCTCTTAAAATTTGTTGCAGGTGCCACATTAGATCCTGTAGTTTGCTCTCTTTCTCAGTGTACTTGAGGACTTCAGATGGGTCCTTTCCTTAGCCCCAAGAAATGCACAGTGCTAAAGAGTTCCCACAGGGGTATAAATACTAAGCTACTGTTTTGTACAAGCTGTGGGTGTCAGAAACCCAAGGGTTTTTCTTAGCACTGGGAAGGGAATAATTCAGTGTTATGAAATTTCCAAGTACCCACAGCCCAGTTTAAGACTACAACAAGATGGAAAACAGATCATCAACAGAAAAAGCACAGTCCAAGGTACTTCTGTACATCTTCCTTGCAGTTTTCCCTAGCACGTACTTTATGAGACGGAAGGAAGTATTACCTTGCAACTGTAGTCTCAGCAATTTTTTTTTCCTGATACTTTAGAGAATTTCCCCATCTCTTATTCTCCTTACTTTCAGTGCCTGTCAGATTCCAAGTGATGTTTGGTAATTCAGGCAGTGCTCATCTGCCCTGCTATTACAAGAATGTTTGGTTTACTAGCAGAACAAACAAATAATCTGACTCTGAAGAGCTATTTCAATCAACTTTGACTGAAGACAAGAAGTCTTCAGATAATACTTTGCCATAAATTTTATGAAAATATGAAGCTGAAAAGAGGGGATAAAGGAAGCTGGAAAGAGGGGGGAAAATCCAGATTAGGCCCATATCCCATCCAAAGCATTACCTCAACATCCTAAAATACAGGCTCTGTTTAGTCACAGGAAGCATTTCAAGAGTTACAACACATGTAATAGTACTACAAGATTGAGTCATACAGTAGCAAGTATCACAGTGAAAACATCTGTCTTTCCTCTAGACAAAAGTATCCAAAATAACAGATATCCATATATTACAACTCACTTCACATAACTGAAACTGTTCCAGTTCCAAGGGAACATGAAGAAGTGCCATACACAGCAAATTGTTGTTTCAAGGACCTTCAAACCCCCAGAGGGCTGTTTATGTTGCTCAGAACTCTCAAGTTTCTTCCACAATCATGTACCTTAACAGAAATATCTACCAACATTTCTGCATGAGTAAGACAGTCTTAAGAAAAATACAAGCACTGAAAGTTAATAGTTAGATCTCTGATTTATTAGGAGCAAGGAAAGGTTCAGGGGGTTGGGTTTGTAAAGAAACTTGAGCGTTTATGTACGCTTCCTGCAGAGTAAAGGAAAGGCTGAAGAAACAGTAGAAGTTTTCCTTCCCACATAGCACTTCCATCTCCTTCACTACCACCCTGTTCCCCAAATGCCAAGAGAACACATTCCCATTTCCACTGCTCTTCTCACTTTTTTCACCATGGTAAAGAGAAGGCAATGTAAAGAGCAAGTCTGCACAAAGATATGCTTGAAGAAAAATACAGCCAGATTCCCCAAAACTATTACCTTCAAAGTGACTGTTGTTAAATTACAAAACTAAGGAAGTTGGAACTTTTTTTAAGTGGTTTGGTTCGCACTGGAATCTTCAGCAACTTATTTACACAAGAACTGCTTAGAAGAAAGTGAAATGGCTGCTGTTTAGTTAAAAGATAAAACCTAGCAATTATGTATATTACAAAAAAGTAACCTTGATCACCGCCACTGGTCACAGTACTACCCCAAAGAGAAAATTTAAAGGAAAAAAAAAAAAATCACTTGCTGTTTGAGGCAGACTATCACCATAGTCCAAAGCTTTACTGAGGTTTTAATGTTAAAGCTTGAAGCTACAGATGTCAAATAGACAGGGTTTCCTACCTTCTCTATGGAAGTTTCCAGCTGTGAAAAAGTGCACTTCAGAAATGGCATAACATGAAAATACCAAGGGCTCAGACAAAAGAAAAGCATTGTCTGGAACAGGACTCTTCATCCAACCTCAAGACAGTTTCTAAGCACCAAATCCAGATCATTAAAATTAATGTGGCCTTGTAGTCCCATCAATTCAGACCTGCTTTGAGTCAGAAGCTGCATTTATGCAGTGCAATCCAGTGTTTAATGTTTTTGATTAAATATTTGCTTTAATGTTTTGAGTGTCAGATAGCTTTTTCTACTCAGCAATAGAGAAAATGGAATTAATTAGTTTTGGAAGTTCACTTCTGTAACATCTTCCATCAAAAATCCAAGAGGAAAACAGATGTAATTGTCAGTCAGCTATGACAACTCACTAGAAGCTGTAACCTGTAGAAGTTTTATGTATGCTCTGCATGGTGAGGCATAAAAACCACACGAGGCTCAAATACAAGCTGGAATAGTAAACATCTGAGCTGATATGTGTCAGACAAGTCACCAGTGGTGCTCCTCAAACATTTAAAAGGGGAAAAAAAAAACCATGGGGGAAAACTACTGTTTCTAAGATTTCACTAGAAAAGTTTGAAGAAAATAAATATCACCTTTAAAAGGTACTG
The DNA here is from genome assembly GCF_000691975.1 of Corvus brachyrhynchos. Lineage (NCBI taxonomy): Eukaryota > Metazoa > Chordata > Aves > Passeriformes > Corvidae > Corvus > Corvus brachyrhynchos. The sequence goes on along the minus strand of NW_008238373.1, from coordinate 127,560 downwards.
TTCAAAGTTTATTTCTTCTTTCAAATGTTAGCATAGCAGAATGGCACTGAAACAGGAACAAATAACCTCATTGTATATTTACAGTGGCCAATAGCTCTGTGTGAATTTGAAAAAAAAGTAAAAATCAAGAAAAGCATTAGACTTCTTGATGGTAAAGAATTCCACCAGAACAAAATTCAAGTAACATATGTATTAAGAGAAAAAGCTAAGGAACCTTTTCTGGCTAACTGCATGGAGATTCACTTTAGTTCTTCAAAGCATTACAAATCTGAAAGTGTTTTGCCTGCAAAGCATCCCTACTTCTTTTGCAACAAAGGACTAAAAAGTTCCTGATCAATACACTAAGCATTGCACCTGAAGTCTAATTACTATTTATTTTTCCCTCACATATTCAGTCTGCTCAACTCTAAACTTGGTGAGTCTGCAGAGAACTGGTAATAAAACCTCAGCCAGGACAAAAACATTTCAACACAATCAAGCCTTACCCCTCCTCACAAACCACATACATGCACAAACTTGTAGGAATGATCCTCTTGAAGCAGAGAAGAAAGAGGAAAGAGTTAAGTCATTCATCCCAGATCACCAGAGACCTCAGAGAGTTACGTTCCTGGAAACTATTAACGGACAAGAGCTACAATGAACTCTGCTAGAAAAAGCACTATACTATAAATCACACCTGAAAAACTAAGATAGTATTTTTTAAGAATTATTTTCTGAGAAACCAGTCACAAAGAGATGCTGAAAAATTTAAAGATGAGATTTCAAAAGAAAAGTAGAAATTACTTTTATTACACAACAATTTCTAATAAGACAAAACAGCAACTATAAAAGAAACAATATCTTTATATAATTTCCTCGAATAAAACTGAAAAAAGGAGCATTAATTAGTGGCCTGTTGCAAAAATGCAGGATGAAACCTATTGTACTAAAAACCACTGTGATAGACTGATACATGTATTCCAGTCAAACGTTGAGAAAATTAGTACATTGAATGGCATTTATTAGTAGTCATTAAAATAATAAGACAGCCAGAGATCTAATATACCAAATAATAGCTGTGAGCAACACTGGGCTACTAAGATACTTCAGACTACAAAATATGTTTAGAAGTTCTTGTTAGGAGCTGAAAATTATATAGCAGTTCAGTATCACTTCTACAGAATGCACTTAGACTGATCATCTTCACAGATTCTCCATTAAAACACGAACACAACACTAACAACAAGTATCCACAACTGAGTTTAATTTCATCAGGGGTGAACTTCCCCCAAATTAACTACAGTTGTATAATTTACAGGTGTTGTCTGTACTATAGCAAATAAAGACAGGTATTCTGAAACTTTAAGGTTGGCATTTTTGTACAATGAACTATGTGGATAAAGCTTTCAAACTATGCTTTTAAATATTTTACCTGTATTGTAATCAAAGTCTGCTTAATTCAAGTTTGACATATAATTTCAGAAATATTTTGCAAGGATAGTCTTTTTGTATGAGCTTTTCTACAAGTGAGATTGTACTCCGAGAAATGCCAGTCTGTCACAGATTAAAACAGCTAGCATTAGTAGTACCTTCTTCATCAAATTGGTTACAATTACTCTGGTAGCACACTGTCACCACTGCAGAATGGCACAGAGTAGCATTTCTCCTTCAAAACTTACTCAAGGGCATTGCTTTCTGAACTTGCCCAGCACTCTGTTTGCATTGCAAGAGTAACTTCCGCTGCAGTCAAAAGAGAGAAGGCAGAGAATATTATCAGATGGCAGTGTGATCATCACACTCCTGTTTGCACAACAGCTTCCTTGATAAACTCACCACTACACCACTTCAGCAGTCTTGGCATTTTACTTTTTACCATACCGTAAATACATTTTCATCAACTGTCCAGGCATCTCAATTTTTGCTTTAGTAGCAAAGATGTTTCCTTGCTAACAAACCAGAAAAACTAAGAAAATTGTAAGTTGTGTCCAAAAATGATAACAATATGAAGTACTGAGTTGAAATGAAGAAGTGCTTCTGGTTATATGCTGTGATATAAAACTGCAGTTTCTAAATATTTTAAACCAAGCATCACTGTTAGCATTATCTGATGTGCTGCTTCTCTCACTGGGAATTGCCAGCAGAAAGAACAGATCATCAAAGTCAATAAAGTTCATTTGGAAAATGCCACTTCCTCCCTACCTTTTTTTTTTTTTTTAAAAAAAACACAGAACAGCATTTATTTGATCTGGAAATTATTGGCAGAGTATTCATATGGGGAAAAAAATTTTTTTAAACTGCCAGAGTTCCAAAGTAGTTTTTCTCCTTTGCTACTCAGGGAAGAAAAGAAACAGTATTATAAAAGTTAACTGCTGCTGCATCTCCTCTAAAATACGTGCTTTTAAGAGGTAGGCTACCTGACATCTCTCTTTCCAGGTTAGTAATTTACCAGGACTTCTTTCTAAAATGTTATATTTCCCATCTTGTTCTTTTAAAGAAGGAGGGTGATATTCACCATGCCAGCTATTTTTCCTTTTGTGAGCTTCCTTTTTATCTGACATTTAGGGGTGGCTGTGGAGGTAATCTTACTGTATCAGTTTACTATACAGGTTTAGAACACATATAAAAGGGAATGCCAGGCAAGTTATTGTTTTGCAGCCCATTCTCCACATTAATAAGCATCACTAAAGCTTAGTAACTGTACCTCTAACATCAACATTATGAAGTCCAGTTAAGAATGTTTTTCAACTGTGAAGATGAACATCTGCTCTGCTTAACAAGTTAGTATGACTGGATAGGGCATATGCTAAAAAACTAAGGCATGCTAATACTATCAATTGAACATCAAGTGATCATGAAAAAATTAGTATTCTTTTTCCCTAATGAGCAAGTTGGAAAATGCAAATAGGTTTTGTCCATCTGCTGCTACTGACTACAAATTATTATTACTAGTTGGGAACAAGGGAGGGCCTATTAGAAGAAACTGTTATCAAAAACCCTGGACACCAGCTGGATTACCTCTTTAGTTGGCTACTCTTGAAGTGTTAAATTTATCATCATTATGTGAACCAAAAATCTAATAATGTTAATTGTACACATACAGAGTACAAGCCAGGCACCAGCTTCAAGAGGCTACACAATACAAACCTCTGCTTGAAATAATACAAATCACACAAAATAAAATAATAGCTCTCTAAGCAAAAGTACAAAGGTCTTGTTTCCTTCAGATCCGCATCCTTTCTTTAGTTCCCTGGCTTACAAAGTTTCAAAGTTAAACTCCTGTGGAGTTTACGCAAGAATACAGAAGCAGGAGATGACAATTAATTCTTGGAGAATCTGTGAAATACACCTCATAAAAGGATGAGTTTGATCTATAGCCCTCTTGGTGGAGAACCTAAGCTCTTCTCTCCATCAGGACTGCTTGTAAGAACACTGTGGTTTGGGTGGGACAGGCTAAGACTTACTGAGAACATGGAAGCAGTGGCCACTGCTACTAAATTATGTCAATCCTAGAAGAAAATTAAGCTTCAGGTTTCCCAAATATAAATCAGGTTTTGTTACTACCTTTTAAGGTGTTTATGAAACAAAATCCCAGACATTTAGCAAAGTGGGCAAATAAAGTAGCCTTGAATTATTTCTATCAAGCTATAAACTTCTCTCTGTACAACCACAATCAAATAATTGATTTGGCAAGCTGCAACTATTCAGACTGCCCTTTTTCAAGTATTACAAGATCCTCATCATTGTTACTACAAAAACTTCTGGTTTTATGTTTTAACAAAGCCATCTGGACACAATCCTGAGCCATGTGCTCTAGCAGGGCCTGTTTGAGCGGGGGGGGGATGCACTAGATGACCTCCAGTGGTCACATCCAGCTTTACCCATTCTCTGATTCTGTGAACATAGCATTCCTTAAATGCACTTTGTTTTCTATACTACAGAAATATAGCAGACACACATTTCAAGTTTCACCTACTTTCACTGTTCTTGACACTCAAAATAGAATTCAAGGCAAAGAAAAATCTCTAAGTAATTGAAAGCAAATAAAAATCTCAAATCTGTCAAGTAAAAATCTATAAGATTAGAACTACTGTGGACAGAAGACTATGCAGGACCTACTCCTGATATTCAATACAGAATTTTTACTAATACAGTATAAAAATCAATCTTAATCCAGCAATTGATACAGTTGCCTCAATACAAGTACTATCAATAACTACATTTTTTGTTTAAGCAAAGCTCAGGGATTCAAAATACACTGAATCATTGCACAAAGTGATTAAGTTAAAATAAGTAATACACAGACCAAGGATGTCATCAAGTTGTGCATATCTCAACACAACACCAGTTTCAGAATTTCTTAAAAGGAGAGATTTTTAAGTGGAAGACAAAATGGTTCTCATTTGTGTCAGTCTTAAACTGAATATCAATGTGCCAGAACTAAATAGCCATAGAAAATGCAATTTCATAAACTCATTGCAAAAATCACAAGGAATCAGGATCCAGTATGAGTCCTCAGAGGCTGACAGAACTGTTAAATATTTTAGAAATTTACTAAATAAGGCATTATACCACTCTACCAGTCCTCTCTTCTGAAACATTTCTATTTCAGCTGTTTCCAAGACCTTCATTATTTTAATATGTCTAAATTCAGTGATACAAATATCACTGACAGCGATTTAAATTCTGTCATTAGACCTTCATCTGTATTTGCACTGAAAGTCAACAGTGGTAGTAACTTAGTGCTTCCTTTGATAAACATGTAAGCTGTACAATGATCAAGTGCCTATGATGGAAGCGTTGACATGAACAGAGTCACTAAGTTATCACGAATACTACAAGGCTACACTTGACTGGCATTCAAGTACCAATTACAATACCACAATTGAAACTTGTGGGTCAGCAAAATAACGTAACTCCAAAAGCTGCTGGCAGACAGCACACTGCCAGTGGGTAAGCAATGTGGTTTTGCCTCAAAAGTAACACAAACCTATTCCTGAGGCTGGCAAACAAATACATCACTACGGGTCAAAGAATTAGACTGCTGGGAAAGCAAAGTCTTGTCTACTTAATGAGATGTACTTTGCAGGATTAAGAATCCACATTTTTCAGAAAAACTATGATCAATTTGATGGTACACTTCAAGATAGGCACATTGAGAGCAGCAAGAGGAAAAGGGAAGGCCCAAGCAGTATAAACTCTCTCAAAACTATTAAGAACTCCAATATTTTTCAAACTGTAAAACCACTACCAGATAGCTAAGATCAAGGACAAAGTGAACTGTTCCCAAAATCCATGTCCTGCAGTTCTGTTTATCTTCATATCGAATGTAATAATTTGCAAGTTTTATTCTGTTTTTCACTGAATAGATAAGCCAACTTCTAGTCACCCTAAAGTTATTGTGTAAGAACACTTACCTTTGCCTTTTGAAACCTTTGTACAACAAAGGGACCTGGACACTTAGAAATCTAATGCAGTTACAAAATTTCTGTCAGAGTTTTGTTAGGAAGAGTTTGCAACCCTGATTTGTGCCTTCAAGCTTTCTTTATCACATCTCAAATCTTAAGCTGCTTCTACTTTTCCAGATGTGACTTTACTAAAACTGCTCATGTCATCTCCTGCAGCAATAATGCTACTTCAGTTCTAAAAGCCCTTCCAAAGCTATCAAGAAAGAACAAATCTACTAAAATGTCAAATTAAGGTCCTAGTGAATTGAGCAGTGTGCCACAAGTCGGAAAGCCTAAACTGGGCCCCAGCTATCCAACTTCCTGTTACAGTTTAGCCTAACCTCATCAGATCACACAATCCACATACCACCTCAGTGTTTCACAAATAGCAAAGTGGTACAAGGAAACAAACTATGCTAGTGCTGCAGCCTTACAAACTTTGCACGCTTTCCAAATATTTCCTTCCCCAGTCTCACCAAGACCCAGCAAGTTTGAAGCTGCAAGGCTGTATCCATTAAGTTTCTGCTCTGTCAGTAAAATACCTAGAGGGAAGTTTTCATTGTAAAGTTCATTTTTGTAAATTACAGTATGAGTTTCAATACCGTTATACTTCAGATATTTCTGAACAAAAGTAATTACTACTAAAAGTTGCATTAGTAGAATTAAAGTATATTCAGTAACACTTCCAATGACAGACCTGCTGTTTCCCCACAGTCACAGTTGCTCCAGTGTGGCCTTAGCCACAGCCCCTTCAGAGATAAACCTGCTCCATCATAGCCTTACCCATGGTTGCAGTCCTTCATGGGGAATACCTGCTCTGTTGTGAGATTATCCATGGCCACACGCTATCAGGTGCTCCAGCATGGATTTATCCACAGCCACTGATGCTTCAGTATCTACCTGCTGCAACAGACTTATCCCTGGGCCTCAGTCCCTCCAGAGGTGTTCCTGCTGCTGCACTGACGTAACCACAGCCACAGCCGCTTCGAGATCTGCCTACTCCCACGTGGACTCACCCACAGGTCGGGTCCCTTTGACTGAAGCTCACAGCAGAGTCCCAGCCAGCCCAGGCAGCAGCACAGACACGCAGTGAGTCCCTGGCCACCTGCCAGCCCCGGCACATCGCCACTGCTGTTATCACAATGTTCCCAGGCACAGCACAGTGAGGTGATAAAGCAGCACAGCAGCAGCGAGAGCAAAAACCAGCCACTAACGAGCACTAGACTAATGTACAGTCAGGCAAGCAAGGCTCCTGACAAGCACCTGCCAATTAATAGCTAATCAGCAATTACAGCTATAAATTCAATCTAGCACATTCCAGGCAAACCTGTCATTATCTCAAATCCTTTGAGCTGCACACTGGGTTTCATAAAGGATTGTGTTTAACCCCATCTGGCAACCAGGCTCCACACAGACACTTGCTCACTCCCTCTCATGAGAGAAAGGGGAGAAAAATTGGGAAAGAGAGAAAAAATAATGGTTTGAGATGAAGAACATTTAATGGGTAAAGCAAAAGCCACCACATACACAAGCAAGGCAAAACAAGGAACTCATTCACTGTTTCCCGTGGGTGAGCAGGAGCCACCTCCAGGAAAGCAGGGCTCCATCACATGTAACAGTGACTTGGAAAGACTAACGCCACCACTTCAAACACCCTCCCTTTCCTCCTTTTTCTTCCAGCTTTAGATCCTGAGCATGACACCATATGGTATAGAATATCCCTTGGATCAGCTGTCTTGGGTTGTGTCCCCTCCCAACTCCTTGTGCACACCCAGCCTGCTCATTGGTGCGGTGGAGTGAGAGGCAGAAAAGACCTTGGCTCTGTATAAACCCTGCTCAGCAATAAGGAAAACACCCCTGTATTATCAAGACTGTTTCCAGCACAAATCCAAAACACAGCCTCACACCAGCTACTGTGAAGAAAACTAACTTTACTCCGGCCAAAATCAGCACACTAAGTTTCCCAACAAGTAAAACCACAGATTTAAAAAGAACACCATCTTATTTATTATGAAGAATTGAGTCAAAGCTTTCTCTGTGTAGGAGTTAGTTGTTTTAATTCCATGCACTTTTAAGAGATGCCTCACCATGCCATTCTGGCCCCGTTTCATTTCACAATACCCAAAACTAGCTGATTTTCTTCATTGAGAGGATGGGAATTCTTCACTGAGATAACGACAGCCATGTGAACAAAGTGCTGGATGATATGACAAGAAATGCAGTAGTGTTAAAAGAAACAGAAATGTGACAAGATTAACATGTGCTTTAAGCAAAGATGTTTTTTTTGTTTAAGCTACTCTATGTGAATTGGGTGGCAAGGTAGACAATAAATATTTATTATTAATAAATAATCACAGTGTCTCTCTGACATGACACTACTGCAATACTTCTAATAGCTTTACCAAAGTACTCTTCCCAAAACAGACATATTTGTTCAAAGACTAGAACACTACTGACAAAGGTTGAGACCACTTTCTTCAGCGTACAAATGCCAAAAGACCCTCACCACCCACAAAAGAGTAGTTCAGTTCAAATTTGGTGTATTCAGAGAATCAACAGAATTACAGAGTAATTTAGGTCACAAAAGATCACCCAAGTTCATCTGGTCCAGCATCCCACTTGAAGATGTGCCAACTTCAGTTGGATGTTCTATTTGGAAAACTGAAATCTTTGCATACTATAAACAACTCCAGCCACTGTCCTACTGCCAATGTAGAGCTACTACAGAGAAGAAAGAGCAAGTATAGAACTACTTCAATAAAAAAATACCCACAAAGCAAAAAACCCAAAATACAAATATCTCAAGCTGATATTTCTATAAGGAAAAAAATCAGTCAGACCGCCTTGCAAAGTCTGAACAACCCAAAGGAGAAGTAACTTTAATGGATATAATCACATCACAACTTGGAAATGGTATTTTGTTAGAGCTTCAGAGAATTTACCAAATTGCCTGAATTTTGTAGTATGCATCAACGGCAAAGCTATCCGGATGCTGCAACAAGCACTTTATCAGAAACTGACTGCATGGAACCACACACCCAGGCTTTTGAGCTATTCCGATTTCAAAAAAAGGGAGTTCTCAAAAAGGCTGGAGAATGGAAATCACAGAAAACAAGCTTTATACACCCCAAAGACATAAGAACTTCAGCCGTTTGTTTGCATAACTCATCTTTTAGTGCTGAAAAGGCTGTGGGGAAATTAACAGATACTGACATTCAGAATGATTGGAATCTTCAGATTTTTAATGACAGAATGATGAACAATCTAATTTTTCTCCTTCTGTGAACTTGGTTTGCAAGTGGGAAACAAAAAAAGCCAAACTTTAATTAAATAACCTATTCTGCTTGGGAATAAAGAGTCAGAAGCACAATTTGGTCTGTGTGGAAGGTACAACACTTCAACTCTACAGGTATCCCTTTCATTCTCAAGAATTTCTACAGAAAATGGTCTTCCTTTATAGAACTCCCTTTATCAAGAGAGAGGCTGAACTTCATGCTGCAAATGTGTATTTTTAAGGCTTGAAGCACCAGTAGATATTGTATTCGTGTTGGGAGACAATCACAAAACATCTAATTTGATGTATTGTCCTAGTCCTGCTACAGAGAAATTAAAGTGCAGAAAAATGAAGAAACTTGTTTAAGATGGAACAGTTAAACAGCAGGGAGCAGAAGAATTCCTTCAATATTTCTGCTTTAGCTTCGAAGTTTATTCTACCTTATAAAAGCAAACAAAAAAGCTCAGCAGACTATTACTATTAATTGTACAGGGCCCTGAACTTAAAACTTCTGAGGAAACACCATCCTAAAGGCAAAAAAAAAAATCCTGAAAGAGTCCATTTCATCTTTCTCTAGCCTCTTCTGAGTTTACACACCACCCTGTTCAGATCACATTAGGCTTCCAGAGGGACTTCTAGGAAGAAGAGCAAAAGGAATGAAGAGCACAGAAGCAGGGCTATTACTTATGACAGTGAGCACTGTCAGGACATCATGGGGTAAAGTCTAACTGATTACACCAAGTTAAACCTTGAGCAGATAAACTAAACTCTAACTCCTTAGAAGGTTTTAATATCTGCTGGGTAAACAAAGTACGGCCAACTATGCACAAAACTCGCTAAAGACCAAGGACTACATGTCCTACCGTAATGGTTCAGGTATGTGCAGAAAAGAAGCAAAGCATAGATGGATTTTTAACTACTTGGTATCTCACACGTTGCAACAGCAGATCAAGAAGTGAAAGCCACACTGGTAAGAGCAGCTAAATCTCTTCAAGTATGGAGAAAACTAAAGATACTGACCTGCAGTGACAAATGAGGCCACCAGCAGCTAAGGCTGACCATTGTAGTTGGAAATCAATAGTGAGCACAATTGCTCCCTGGGGGGGGATCACATCCACAAAAGTCCAGCACAGAGGAGGGGGAGCCTGAGGCAGAATTGCCAGACAAGAGGCAGGCCACCAGCCAAGACTCACACACCTCAAACTGCTGGAACAATTATCCTCCAATCAGAACCACAAAATCAGACGAACAACTGGACCAGCATCTCCAGGTGAGTGCCACTACTTGTAAGAAATCATCTGAGATTTTATGTCACTCAGCAGAGTGATTCTGCCCTTGTGTGTACCTCATCCCTCAATTTCCCTTGTAACAAAGAAAACAGAATCCAACAGCTTAACTGTTTTCAACAGATCCTAGTGTCACATCAGCAGGCTGCTCAAGGTTTCTACTAAGCTACTCACTTTGTTACTTTTCCTCATACACCGTAAAGTAACCAAGCTGTTGTTCATAGCTGAGAACAGAACTTTTTTTTTTTTAAAATACTAGGTTTTAAATCTCCTAGCTAAATAAGAGTTAGAAATGTTTCTTAGTAACTAATCAAGCTTTTTAAAATTAATACAAGGGATATACTGCTCAAGTTAAGCCAGTGAATAATCCCAAACTAACTTTCATTACTCATAAGGTGCAAATTTTACACTAAAAGCAGTCTCTTCCTAGTATTTTTATGGACTTCTCTCCCTCTTAAAACTGCAGGATCTAGAACCAACTGCTGCTTGTGGGAATAGAATGGCAAAGTTGTCCCTCTGGCACACTATCTTACCAACTACACCCATCAAGCCTAGAGGCAAAAAATATTAACAGAGTAGCAATTCTACTTCTAATCTAATCAGCGCAACATGACACCTATAATTCAGGTACTTCCATTTTTACAACTACTTTGTGGATTTAGAGAATTCAACACAATGTTGATATTTAGTATCTTTATCTATTAGAGACAAAGAAAGACAAAGTCAGTGAACTGGCAGTATATTTGTATCCACAGATTTTGGTTCTTCAGAAAAAGCTTAAGTTCTATTTTTACACATCACTTTAACACTACTACAAACATTTACTACTTGTGTACAGAGAACTCTCTCTGTTCTTCCAGTAGTGGTTACAGAGTCCTCATAAAGAAGAATGAGATAACAGTGTGATTTAGAAAACTCCTCCTCACATTAACCTGTTCTGATCAATACTAGCTCTGAATTTAAAATACCCAATTTGAAGACTGACCAAATACAGAGAACCTCTGTAAAGAGGTTAGCTGATAAATAGCCCAAAGCCAAAACAGGACTGTAACATTATTTTCCTCATATTAATGAAATCTCAAAGAGGTTCTCACTCCTTGTTTTAAGAATATTTTATCTTTAATACTCTTTCCAAAAAAGCCCCAAACTTGTTTCCCAGTTCCTCAGATTACTTACTTGCAATAGAAAGCTTAAAAAGATGTACCTATACTTGAAGACACAAAGAAAACACTAATACCCAGCTCCCATTTGCTGGAAAGCAACGAAAGAAACATTATCATTCCTTTACTTCTATACTCTCACAACATGAACACAGCAGAAAATAAGGATTGACTTCTATCGCACTTTTATGATTTCTCAATGAGTAACACTTTACTGACACTCAGTCTTTCTAGTCCATACCTCATTTCAATAAAAACACTTTTGCAGCTTTAAAGAGTACGTGGCTCCCACTTTAATGAACCCATGCACATCATTTATTACTCATAAAAACCTTAGCGAGCAAAGAAAGCGTCCTGAGGGTTGGGTCTATCTTTAAGCAATAGAATGAAATAAGCACTTCTTGCAAGCCCCACTCTTATCCAATGAGGGCTTTTCAAACCAGCAGAAAGAAAGAGGCTGCTTTTACATTGGGAATAGGTCTGAGTCTATTCCCTCTGCCTGCATTCCTCCATCACAAAGAGGATTCCTCCTACAAGAAGTAGGTAATCACAGGAAATGTAAATTCCGCAGTGTTGTCTGCTTACAAGGGTGCCCCATCAGCTGAGGCTGAGGGCTTTTAACCAGTTCTTCCAAGAATCAAGAGCTGTATCAAAGTACTAAGAAGCATATTGATCTTCATCAAATTGGAGGAGCACTAACATTTCAGCCCCTGCATGAAACTTCTTCCCTTCCCTTAGAAAACACATTTTCTCTAATTTTCTCACAGTAACACTTTCCTCCCAAACAATCTTGCAATACCTCTTTCAATTATTTAGAAGGCAATTCACCCTCCAAGATTTCACAGGTGTGTGTAGCCATGGATAAGCGCCCACAAACAGGTTTTGTGGAGTCATCATTATCCAAACTGCAACATCATGTTGCCCAAAATTACAGGTAAGCTCTAAACAGTTACATTTTGATCTTTCCTTTTCCTCCAAACCAAGTTCTTACTTCTGTGTCTCTTTTTGCTTTGTCATCCATTCCACCAGTATGAGAGCAATTAACACCACCCACACACAGTTCACTCTTCATTTAAGTCAACTCTATGACCTCTTCAAAAAGAAAATTTATGACATTAAAATATAGTTTCAAATATGGCATTAAGAACACTGCTATTATGAACTTTCAAGATTTCTTAACTTAGAGCATGAGGAATAGGGGTGATAATGCAATCTAGTTTTTCAGTTCTAGTTTTTAAACTTTTAAAAGTCAACCCTCTTATGGCAATTAACCTTATAGACAGGTAGTGATATACCAGAAAGAAACAAAAAAGGTCTATTTGAAGACTGATATAAACACCAAAGGAAATTATTAGATTCACCTACAGTTTAAAGAGGATTAAGTCAATATTTCTAACAAGATGGCCTAAGCCTTCCCCATAATGTTTAGAATTCAGTCAATTTCAGGACAACAAAGAATTCAATTCATTCTCTTACGGTGACAAGTAAAGGTTCAGGCAACAGCAGAGTGGATTAAAGAATCTACAGGACATCTTTTAAAAATAAAAGTTTAAACACATGTTATTACATGACTTGGATATACCATATGGCTGTGATACCATATGGCTATGAACATATGGGTAGTTCACTTTCTAGTGAACAAAAAGAAGCAGGGTTACTAGTGCTTTACTTCACAAATTCATTCTGCTTATCTCAGTCACTTGGAAGCTTTTATCAAGATACAATTCCTGTAGCTTTTACTTCCCTCACTTGAAACCATCATTTGGCAACACACAATTACTAGCAGGTCACTAAAGCATTACAAAGTTTATCTTAAGAACAAGCCCAACAAAAATAAGCCCACCACCCAAAAAAAAAACCCAACCAAAAACCCCACCAAAAAAAACCCAACACCTCACCAAGCAGCACAAAATCTTTCAATCCCAGTGGATAGAGGAGAACAACAAAACAGAGCTCAGCCCACATCTCTTTTTAGATTTGCAGTCAGCTGCTGTAAATTGTCAGCACACTAATAAACCTCTACAAAATTTATCTATTAACTTGAGATAATGGGGACTGAGCAGCCACGCCTCACATCATTAACAGAACTTGAACTGACACAAAGTACCAGAACAGCCAAGACACCCACCAACACCAAAGACACCTTACTTTTTTTCTCCCCTCCAGCATACCTGGTTCCCACCAAGACTTCTCAATGGCTCCAGCAGCTGAATCAAGACAACACTTGTGTGAGGTGCACTAAATCCACTTCAGAATACAAAAGGATACAGCCTTAGTGCTCCAGTCTGAGTCCCAATGGCCAGTATTTTCTGAACCGGATCAAATGCCAAGGCTGAAGGCTGATAGGGGAAACCATGGCGTACAGTCTAACAAGTCAGAGCAGCGCAGTAACAATGGGTCAAGCAGGATACCAAAAATAAACAGAATCAAGACTGTGTGTTAGAGAACAGGATTCAATGTTAATCACAATTTAAAAAGGAACTACAAAGCAATTTAATCACAGACTGAGAAAACCACCTGCCTCACACGAACCAATTACAAAAGACTTTTTTAGTCATAATTACTCATTCATCTTCGAGCATCAAGTGACAGTCAGACTTACTGAAACTTAATTTGAATCTTACATTTCTTCTGTATAAAGACTGTATCAACTCAGCATTTCATTTTTTCATCTACCGCATTCCGAGTAATCTTTTTTTCAGCTCTAACAAAGACACTATTAAAATCTGAGATGTTCCTACCAAGTTTGGCAACAAAGCCAGACTTGTCAGCAGAACTATTACAAACTACTAGACTTGCCTCTGTGAGAATCACTACAATTTCAATTCAACAGACCCAACCTCTCTCAGCTCAGTAAAGGAAAAAAAAAATAGCAAGTTGAGCTTGACAGAACCAATCTCTCACCCTCTGCTTCCCTCAAAGAGAACATGCAGCCCCAGAATTGACAAAACCAAAAAATACCCCATTGAACAAAAACAAAACCCCTCAGCCACGAGATTCTTTCTTAATATGGAGCTATTGGCGCATTCAGCTTTTTTGGTTGGCAAAGACTAATTTGGTAATTGACCAAGCAATGACTCCATTAAACTTCTCAGGCTGCAATTAATCAGAACTGAGAATGTAATACAAGTGTCACTTACTCTTACTTCCACTATAAACACACACATCATAAGCCATACAAATGCCAGCTTTTCTATTTCTAAGCCTTTAGTTTAAGGCAGAGGTATTTCAGAACCTCATAAAGGCACAGCAAACTTCTGATATACTCCTTGTACTTCACTGAAGTTACAGGCATACCCCACAACTCTCTGTATTTCACAAGTGAATAAAGTCTAACAGGGAACAGCTCCGCTCTTCTCCACAACATTCGTGACCAACTCATGAAAGCAGCAGGAATTTTTGCAATACCAGAAAAAAAAAAGAGGAGAAACCACAAACAAGCTCATCCATGTCAAGCTAGGCCATGGGTGCACTGCATAGATAAAAATGAGTATTGATATTCCAATCAGCTTTTATTCCTCTCGATACAGCTGGTGGTTAATTCGCTGCATCATTTTCTGAAGCGTGCAGACACAAACTGCAGTTATCGTATCACACACAGGCAAATAAATAAACGGGAACTTTGTTTCTAGATAGGATTTGCAATAGCAGCATCAGCAACTTGGCAACACACTGCAGTGAAACCACCACAAACATCGACAGCCTTCTCCAGTTGTAAAGAAAAAGGATAACTGATTTCCAAATAATGCAGAGGGACAGATTCCCTGTCCTTCGGGCCCACTGGCAGAGGCTTCTACTCAAACGCCGCGATAATCAGATCTGCGCTACAGCTAAGTATCACTCCTTCTCCCATCCATCCAACTCTTTCTACGAAGCCTTCGTGAACACTGTCAATATTACTCGAACGAAAGAGCCTAGAAAACGACAAACCCTGAAACTCTCCACGAAAGATGACTAGAGAAATCCAGCAAGACCTGAACAGCTACACCTACTTCCTTCCCGTCTTCGCCCCCCGAAATAATCAATCCAAACAAGTAAACAGGAGCGGCGGGCAGGCTCGGTGAGGTCGGTACGGAGGAGCAAAGCCCGCAGCGCCCATCGCGACGGCGCGCCCCCTTCCCCA
>NW_008238373.1:76755-110892 GCF_000691975.1 Corvus brachyrhynchos | reverse complement strand
GCTCGCGGGGCGGCCGGACTGAGGGCTGCGGCCGAGCTGCCCAGCACCGCCCCGCGGAGTCACGGCCAGCCCTGGCGTCGCAAGGCGAGCGCCGGGGTTACGGAGGTGCTTCCATTCATTCTTATGGTTGCAAAACCAATTTAAACAGGTGGCACAGAGTTAAAACGTTTCGTTCTGATAGCCCCTCTTGTACAGTGTTCTGTATATGCTTTTATTTTTCTTTTACTAGCTAGCTTGTAGTTTGGGAGTATCTAGTCAGTAGTCAGGCAGTAGATATTACTCATCTCAGTCACGCTGCTTTATTTATGAAGGTCATAATTATTTTTGACTCTTTATTGAACTTTTTTTCAGCTAAAATTAACTGTTCAATCATCACTTTTGGAGGGAAAACTTGCAGAGATGTAAACCACGATGCTGGCTCACATCTCCTAGCCACAGCATGAGTGCCTTAGCAGTAGAAGGCTCTGCACACTGAAAAATGGTCCTTTCAGGTAGTATTTCCAGCCCGATGGCCAGGCATGCTGTGTTAGCACAGTGTGCAGTGTCGTACTGCACTGAGGGATGAGTGTAATTGGAATGCAGTGGAGTGCAGCCATCATCATAACCTCAGAAGTAAAAAGTCCAAAAACTCTTCTTAGACCTGTAAGCCGTTGTTAATTTACAGCTTTATTGCCAGCAGGTATATGATGTACAGGCATTTGAAAGAAACCAAGACAGTTCACATAGTCTTGCGAAGTGAACTTACAGAGCTGTTCCTTCATGTTACTACTACTGTTGGACATTTCTTGAAATCATCTTGGTAAAATGTGAAAGAATACTTCCAGAGATGACAAAAGTCCTGGGAAAAAGAAAGCAGTAGACTTAAATAAGGTTCAGTAAATATCTGATGTAAAAATCAACTTAATTTTAAGAGATAAATATGTGCAATTTCAGCACGTCTTTAATTATCTGTAACATACTTTAGCTAACTGTGTATAAGTTGCAAAAGTAATGGGGTTTTTTTGCATCTATTCACACATGCTTATTATAACACACTGAACCAGGAAGAAAACTTGTAGAACTTGGCCGTGTTTGAATGGTAAATATAAACTGTTGAAGGTAAAGACAGTACATGTATAACTTCAAGAATGTAAGTTATAGTCCCTTTGAGTCCCCCTGTTCAGTATGTTTTAGGCCAGGCTCTGCAAACACTCCTAGATACAACTTGGATAGCACAACTAACCTGACTATATATAGGAATATTAATCACAGCAACAACCCCCTCAAAACTGGGTGACGAATTAAAGGACATTAAAAGCTCTCTTTTTGCATTCTACAGTCTCTTTTTCTTACTTTCTATGTACTTAGCCTATGAATGCATTCTTTAATTTGACTGTACATTTTTAGAGGAAAGATTGGATTTGATCTTCTGTTTACATTAGCACCTAAGAGGAGGGCCTCATTCATTGTTGCAACATTGTATCAATACATGCAACCATTGATGCGAGTGATACAATGTACACTAGATCGAGCTGACAGTAGTTCTTTTCCCTCACACTTTCAGGTTGATGCCATTCAAAGAATCAGTGCTCTCTGGGACTTCAGCTCTTCCTGTAAAAATGTTTTAAATAATCTTATCCAGCAAATTAGTGAAAAAATTCATTGGGTTCACTGGGACATCGGTGGGAACAGTAATAGGCCTTTTAATATTATAGTTCAATGAATATCCACGTTTTCTCTCAGGATTTAGCTGCTGTATTTGAGAGCTTCTTTGGGCCCTCCAGCTCTTACACAATAACCACACCCTGTTTTACAAACAAGACCATTCTTCTTAACCTCCTTCATGGTGCCCACTCAGACCTTCTGGCCTCTGATGTCAGAAATCACTTCCCAGTGTTTTATACCCCAGTCCAAAGTCTAAGTATCTTGCACAGCTGGGCAAGAGGCAATCAGACACAACTAGTTTGCAACATTGTTGTACTCAACTATGACAGAGTGCAGCTGGGACAGAGCCAGTGTTAAATATCCACAAGTTTCTTAGGCCCCAGCAGTGCCGTGGAAATCCCCAACATGAAATGAATCCACATGGCTTTGGTTTTCTTTGCCTGCCTTTCGTACTGATCTTGTCATCTAATGCTTCTAGAAAAGGAGAGAGAGGACCACCTGCTCATTTCTTGATTGGTATTCCACAGACGCCACATAAAGACACTGTTCCTAGTAGGTATCTGAGACAATGGGGCATGAAGTGTTGTCCTACATACCAGTGCAATTCCACAGACCATTAACTGGTGTAGGTCAGACTTGTTGGGTCTTTTGCCTCAAGATAATCCCAATAACTTCACAGATAACTGCAGGGTGCAGTTATCACTGTGCTTATAAGCCTTCTTGGTTGGTTTTTGAAGGGTTTGTTTGTTTGTTTATTTTTGTGGGGTGATGTATCACCAGTGTTACCTTGAAGAAGAAAGAGAATGATTGTAGTCTCACATGAGCCAGAATGAGTAAAAGCTCACCCAGTTATAATGTACTCTAAGATTTATTGGAATAATCAAGAGCAGTGGGTAGGTAATGAAGTGAAAGGTCCACACATGGTATTTGCCATTAGTTTGTACATAAGCCCCAAAAGTTTTACTGGTTGTATCCAGAGAAGGCTGCAGGAGATTTGCCCACCATAGTAATTATTGCAATACTCAGCGTATGTGAGACATGGACCATCAGAAGTGACCTCAAGATCCCTGCTTGGCCTCTAATGGCACTAAAGCCCTTGAAAGTCAGTCAATCCAGACTTTGAAGTCTAAGAAGCATGCTTAGCTTTCCTGAGAACTTCTTAATGGTGCTTAGTCACTCACACTGCAGTCAGGATCGACTGAGCCTTAGCCAAACATTTCCTCGCCATAAATAGAAAGAAGCTTGGAAACATTTCTGGACTAATCTTATTCAGGTTGTTCTACTGAAATGTATTGGAGAGGGCAGTGTAACCACAGCTCCAAGTAAGTTTTGGAATCTTTCCTGCCTGCTGGGAAATTGCTCAAGCTTTCTCGACTTAGAGCTGTTGCCAAATAAACATCTGTGATTTTTTTTCCCCCACAATAATCTGCACTGGTGACAAATCCTGAGGAGGACTTCCAGCTACAGGTGAGTATTATGATATTTCTGCAGCTTGGTTTGAATAAGCCATAAATAAGACAGAAATTAAGAGCATGTGTCAATTAGCTGGTCAGCTCCTGGAAAAAAGCTATGCTAGTGCTTGCCATAACCACAACTGGAGGTGAACTGTCTACTGTTTGCAAATTCACCCATTTCAGAAACATCCTGATTGACCATGCCTACGCTGATATGATGAGTTTCTGCATCTGGAAGCCTATGTGGTCTTTGGCAGGCACTCAGATCATGGGGCATCTGTAATAAGAGACCTATGGAACAGCATGACTAGAACTCCTAAGTTACAAATGGATAAGTTACAAATGGATGTCATCAGGCTGTATGGACATACATGACAGAGAGGGCATATCCTGCTGCTGCAGAGGCTGCACCAACATCCCTGTGCGTTCAGCTGGGGTCGGCAAATATAACGTCAGGTGCATACATTGGTTATGGAAGTATGAATTGACAGGGCTCTGCAGCACTGACCTACACAACCAGTATAGCAAATGATATACAAGTGCCCGTGTAGCTGTTGTGTGGAGCTATAGCATGGCAGAAGAAAGGCATGGCTGTCTTGGGAGAGTTCAAGGAATTGTTGCCAGTTGAGTACTGTGGGTCTCTGACTGCTGGCCACTACCAGTGCTATGCGACAAGAGGGGAACAGCTGCAATGCAGGAGCAAGGGAGAGTACATAAGGCAAAAGGGAGGAATGACAGCAGCACTGCACGGTGGAGACATGAGACTTGAGAAAGAGGTTGTGCAGCATTCCCCTCAGTATCTCACATGCTTGTTTGCACCTTTGTCCCACCACTGTCATCCTGGACCAGACAAAGGCAGTGCCAGCTATTAAACTGTACACTAAAATTTACTGCATCTAATGAAAATATATGTATTATCTTTTGACCAATTTAGATATTATTCTCACAAATTTACTGCATCTAATGAAAATATATGTATTACTTATCTTTTGACCAATTTAGATATTATTCTCAGTCAATGACACACAGACCATTCAAAAAAGGTTGTGCTTAAGCGTCCATCCTTTTTCATGAAATAGAAGCTCTTGAAATGAAGGAAATATTTAAGAGGGATGCTAACACTACTTTTTTTTTGTCTTCAAATTTACTTTCATTATTTTCAGCCATGTTTTTAGTTCGTAAAGCTAGATCATTCTAGCAGCATAGACTGACTGATTTGGCTCCAGCCAATCCTTTCTTTTTATCAGTATCGGAAGCAATAATTTATTTTTCTGCTTATCCAAATCTTGTTTGGCCAGTGCAGGCACTTAATTAATTTTATTCTTATGTTATACTAAAAATGCACAGTTCACTTGGTTCATGTAGTCTGTTGATTTTTTTCTTCTTTTCGTGTCACATTTTACTTGTGTTTAGAATAAAGGTGTTTCAACCCAAACATCTACTCTGCTCTCCTGCCTCATGCTTTTGCTTACAACAGCTTCCTCAGTTGTCCTATACCCTTCAAGTTATTCTTTTGTGCAATCAAAACAGTTTTGGTGGCAGTATTTCTTATTTTTTATTCACGATTTCATGATTTTGTAGGGTATAGTGCATAAACAGTCCTAGGAGCAGAGTTCACAGTTCAGGTTCTTGATACCTTCCAAGCAGATATCCTGTAAGCTGCAGAGACCTTCTCCTTCTGTCACCTACTTTCTTTGTGGAAAAAAACCCTGATATGTAAAATAGAGGATAGATTTTCTTCCAGGACATTTTTCTCTATGTTGTGTCTACTCATTAGGTGGAAACTGAGGTATCTGAATTAAATTTCTCATTTTCTTGTCACAAATAAGCACCACCGGGTCTATGGCAGCCACAGAATGAGTAGTTTTGAAGTTGTGTTGTACTTAGGCTCGAAAAATTCATATCTGTCATACTTTGGATCTGATCCTTTGTCAACTTATTCTATTTCTTACTAATTATAGTGTTTATGGATACTTTTTTTGTATATGAGTTGATTTCATAATACTTATCTCAAACTGAAGGGGCTTCAGTCTCTCTGTTTTTAGGAAAGTCATTACTCAGGTACTGTTAGTGGATGGTAAAGATTTACAGGAAGATAAATATATATAGTCAACATTTAAGTTTGCTTAATGCGTTGTAATTGTTCTTTAGATGCCAAAGCAAAATTACAAAAAATGATACTGAGGAATCTCTAATTTTAATATGATCTGTGCCATGACTTCAACATGTAATTAACCTGATGTTTCCTTCAATCCAGGCACCTTCTTAACAGTATGTATAAGATTGAGCTACATCAGTGTTTGCTCCACTGACAGAATGACATGCTCATTACCGGTACATAACTTGCATCATTACTTGCCTTTTATTGTATTGCTTCTGTAATTCCATCTATTCTGATGGATATTTGAGACATACTAATGCAAAATCATATTAGCACAGAATAACAGAGGCAAGAAGGGATCTCTGGTGCTCATCTGGATCAATGGTCTACTCAAAACATAAATCAGATCCAACTTCGAAGTCAGAGCATGTTGCTCACAGTCATGTCTAATTTTTGCATACCTCCCAAGATGGAGATTCTGTAACCTCTGTTTTTTTGCTTTATTCTAAAATAAAATTAAAATTTCACAACCCATGTGCTGCATTTCTATTTTCTTGGTTTTACATTAATAGCAGGCCTAAGGGTATTAAAACCTCAGACATACAATGCTAGTCAGAAGAGGTTTTTAACAACTTAAGGTTATTATCCATCTGGAAAAATATGGGCCAATACTTTACTGAATAATGTTTCATATGGATTTATCATACACATTTTATAGTTTTCAGTCAAGTATAATACAAATGCTGCTTATTACAGTGCTACTTTATGTCCTGTGTGAAGTAAATATGAAATGCAATCTGTCTCCATTAAAAGACAGCAAAATATTAGAAGTGAAAGCAACAAAAGGTTTATAAAATAGCCAAATAAAGATGAAGTATGAGTGTCTGCCAAGTGAGGAAGGTTCTTTTTGTACTAAATGAATTAAAGCTAAAATATGATGGAAAGAACCAATTTATCCATTCTGAAAACAGAATTATAGTGGTGCAATGTCTTTCAAATATAGTGATCTGTTTATATATGGTATTTTGTGTGAAGTGTAGCATTTCAGACAGGATCTGTCATCAGTATTTAAAGTGGTTGTCCACCACAAGAAAAAAAAAATTACATTTTTTTTTAGTGTCATTACAATGCATTAGTTGGAAGGTCTGTTGTACAGTAGTTTAACAATTTAGACAAGTACTCATTTAGACTACCAAAACATTAGGCCTTTGTTAAACATGGCTGCTATTTCACTGGTGTTTTTTCTTCTTGCTTTATATTAAAAGTGGTGAATTACATAAACCATAAGGCTAAGCATGCAAGCAAGCAGACAATCCCTTTAAAGATGTTGAAGCTAAAAGATCTGAAATGCATTGATACTTCATTTAATTTTAGGCTTTTGTTTTTTTAATACAGTTACTTTCATCCATGTTATCATTTTTCTGTGAACGCAGACCCTTCTTCAGTATAACACCACCACGTATATATTTAAATTTTGTTATTAGCTCCATCCTGTGAGAAAATTTCAGATATCAAGACAATTAAAATATTTACCATAAAAGTATGAGCATTCTAACATGCATTCTAGCATGCTCTTAACGTCATTCTAAACACAGCAAACAGTACCTCTTTGTGCATCTTCCCCCCTCCCTCCCAACTAGTGAGACAGGAGGTGAAATGCAAGGACAGATGAGACATTTCAAAGAAAACACTGGTGTGCTCCAATTTAAGAACAACATAATAATCTGAAATTAACAAGGCAAATAATTGTTTCAGAGAAAGTAAATGGGTAACAAGGCAAATGGGTAGGAGAAGCATAGAGTATGCAGGACAGATTCCAATATATTAAAGTTAATGATCCTGATAATTCTCATTTCTCCCATTCTTTAAATTTTTTTAGAGTCTGTCCCAAGACACTAGTCAGTGAGCGTCTTGAGTTGGCTTTAGGTCCAACTGGTGACTTAATCTAAGACTTTTTGAAGTCCTAATTGAGGCAATTGAACTTTGACATGTAGAAGGTGATTGAATTAAAGTCTAGAGGAAACTGTGAGCTTTAACTAGATCAGCTCAGCAAGCACTATAGGGCATGGCATTGTCGTGACCAAAATTCAGACCTGTTGCTGGGATTGGGTTCAGCAACTTGATGCATTATCACGGTTTTCAGTTTTACTTCAGGCAAGGTGTGTAAGAAGTCATTAATATCTGCTCCTTCAAATCTCCCTGTGAGTCAGCATCCCTTCTGCTGTAGCTCTCCAGTTAAGACTGGTTCCAGCATCAATTAGGAATAGCCAACATTTATTAATTATACCTGTATTTTGTAGACCATTACCATATAGATGCTCAGTTTGAAAAGATGTTTCCTGAGTAACAGTGGGAGAAAAACTTGGCACAGAGGCCCCCCCTACTTAGCCAAGACAGACAGGTCAATGGGAAAAAAGAGATTGCCTTCATTTTAGCAACTGGAAATTGAGATACACACGCAAGGCGAGCTGTGCTGCTTTAGTTGTGCAAGTCTGTGGTACAGTTTTTACTGCTGCGTGCAGCTACGCCTAAATTACGATCTGCAGTAGGAGCTGTTTAATTTGCATTAGATTTGCATCTGCCCTTACACAGAGAGCAAGTAGCTTCCCTGGAACAATGCTGAGGTGTGTCTGGAGGAATCACAGAGGCTGCTGGCACAGCCTGAGCTTACCCACAGCTCTGCCTCCCAGCTAGGAAGTGTAGATCTGTTTTCCCTCTCCATGGCCAGCCCCACTCCCTCAGTCCTTCTCCTCAGCACACAGCTCCTTGTGGAGCCTGAGTGGCCCTTACTTACATTCTGATGGTTTTAAGGCAAAAATGGCAGCTAAGCTTTTGAAAAACACTCCAGCCTAACTAATATCCCTATCCATTCTCCATCCCTGTATCTAATGACAGGTTGGTCAGGGCTTTGAGCAACCTGGTCTAGTGGAAGGTGTCTTTCCATGACAAATGGGTTGGAACTACATGATCTTTGAATTCCCTTCCAACCCAAGCCATTCAGTGTTTTTCTGTGATAATAAATACTGAACTGCACTAACTCTGGGCCATGAAGATTTCATTGTAAAGATGGTTTAATATATAGTCAGGGCACTGTGTGAGGGCTGGTGGCACTGTGGGTCATTAGTGGCTGCTTATGGGAGTCCATTGGAATAGAGCCTGGAAGCCAGGGTGTTAGACCCTCCAGGGGGATGTGCCAAGGCTGGGCTGGGACACAGGCCCGTGGCTGGGCAGGGCCATGGCAAGCTGGAGAATGGCCTTGTATGGCAGCTGGTGAGGGGTCAGTAGCTCTGACCAAGGAAGCTGTGACCGGTCCCGAGAGATGGTCCCAAAAGAGATCGCCTTCCCGAGGCCTGGTGTCTTCCCTCAGCTGCTGGCCAGGAGGGCCCGTGCAGAAGCTGTCAGCTCTTTAGTGACTGTCAGCTCGTGATTCCAGCTCAGCTCTGCAGGGCAGCCTCCAAGCCAGACCAGGGAGAGACGAAAGGCCCCTGTAGCTGTTCCACACGAGGCAGCTTTATTAGCCCGGCGAAGGGAGCCAGGGACGAGCATCTCTCTGCCCTCGCAGGGGCAGGGGGCTAGCTTTATAGGGATACAGGGGGTGGGTGCCAGAGGGTAAAGGCCAATGGGTTACAAAGGATCTGCACAGGGTCTCCCAGAGGATTCTGGGTCTGTCTTCTTCTCGCCATAACTGCAAAGTGGCTCCCTTTCCAGGGGAGTTCTGCTGGGAGGTGAGGCACTCTCCTTACCCCAGCA
Organism: Corvus brachyrhynchos; assembly: GCF_000691975.1. Lineage (NCBI taxonomy): Eukaryota > Metazoa > Chordata > Aves > Passeriformes > Corvidae > Corvus > Corvus brachyrhynchos. The sequence goes on along the minus strand of NW_008238373.1, from coordinate 101,943 downwards.
GATGTCCCTCCGGGGCGGGGGCTGGGTATACCCCACAGCCTTGCTGCAGCATTTCTGGGGCAGGAGTTGATGACTCCAGGTGCTGACATGGGGTCCTGTGTCATGGGGAGCTCTGGGGGCTGGCAGGGACAGTCAGGGCTGGGAGTGGCCCCAGGGCTCTGGCATTTTTATGCCTACATCTAGAGTAGCAATTCATATCTGAAGAGCAGTCTTAAGTAATATCCCATGGAAATGTTTTTCTATGTCATGAATATCTTTATCTTCAGAAAAATTTGTTTTCGCTGGACTTCTTGATGAAGATGTATTCCATAAATAACCATTACATCAAATGTCAGTGAGTTATTTTGTTGCTGTATATTTACATTTTGCTGATATATTCTCCATATATCAGTTTATATATTCATGTCTTCTGCCTTCCTCCTGGATATGCCATTCAGGTTTGGAGGCACTCCTGTATACACCGAGTTTCAGGAATCCCCTAGAGCCACCACATACCAGAGGCCACCACGTACTTAGAAGATTCATGAGGCTGCTCTATCTTTCAGTAAGTGCTTTGAAATACTTTTGTCTGTCTTGCTGATCCCACAGTAAACACAGTTTTTTAGAATCAAAAACTTAGGCCATTGAATAGTATTTTCAAAGAATTATTCCTGTGTAAGCATAAATTTAGTAAAGTATATATCTAACAGATGGATTCTTAATGCCTGTGACTTTGCAGCTTTCAGGTGTTGACAGATGTATTGAAAAGGTGTCTTCCCAAAAAAAAAAAAAAAAGCGTATTAGGGTTTTATCATAATATAACTTCAGCTCTGCTGAAATGGAATATACAAGCATTAACAAACATTGCCTTAAAGCCCCCTGTATATGGAACTGTTCACATAATGCTGAAGAATAATGCTTTGTTCCTCACACTTTTGAAAGCATGGTGTCTTTGAGCTAAGTAAGCGATTAAGAAGTTTATCTCCCTATTATGATCTGCGTAGGTTCTTGTTACTGCTATCCAGTTCTGCATTCAGCACTGTAACTCTCATATGTTTCTCTCAGTCTCTACAGATAATTATGTGAGCAGTGTAATTCTTCCCTTTGGTAGTTTTCTTTGAGGTGGAGAGTATATGCACTACTGTATTTTTGTACACAAGAAGGTATGATTAAAGAAATATGCCTTACACTTCAAGCAGAAAATGATAATATTTGTGATGATACATATTTCATGAAAACTGTAAATTTAATTTAGTGAAGAAATAGAACTTTGTTTAAATAGTAAAGAAAAAGCTTTCATTAGGGTGAAAGCAGAGAGAAATTTTTCTTCTGTGAACATAAATAGAGTAAGTAAATAGGCAAACAGCAAAGCTGTTTAAACAGATTTTCCCCACAGAACTCTTGCTACCCAAAAACCATAGGAAAGTTCAAGCAGTGAAATTTATGTTAGAAGTAAAACATTCTATAATTTAATAGGAACAAATTATGCTCATGTATTTTCATGCTGAAAAATATCAAAACTAAACAAATTAAAAGAAGAGTATGAATAAGTGAAAGCAAGATTTTGCTTTGCTTTTTGTACATTTTGAAAATGATCGTAATCTACCACTACCTAATATTTAGTTTCTAAAGTAATTATGAGCATTGTGTAGTGTCTGTGTAATAAACATACAACTTTAAACAGGATTTGGATACCCCACTCTCTCCAGTCAGAACAAGATGCGTATTTCTCTTGGAAAATACAAAGTATGCAAGTGGGTAAAAAATAGTGGGATCTGGAGGTCAGTGACTTCCAGACCCAGCAGATCACCAGAGAAGCACATCCCAAAACTGAAGATATTTTGGTAGTCCCTTCTTTCAGCTCCTTCCTGTTTGAATGTGGAATTGTGAGTACTTCAGCAGACCTCAGCTGCCCAGTACTACATGAGAGAGAACTATGCCAAGGACTGTGTAACCCTCTGCTGCCCTGTATTTTAATGCGCTTTTCACTTAGACCTGTTTTATTCAACACTTATACCCCCTTCAACTCTTCCTTTTATTGCTCTAGGTTAGAAGTCCTATTCATTTCATGTGACCTAAGCTAGGCTTAAAAAGGGGGAAAAATGAGGGGAATTGTGGTTTGTGTTACATATAATTATCACTTTTCTCATAGCGTATGAACTTCTTTTCCTTCCCAACATAGAGTACACACTGCAGCAAGAAAAAAAAAAACCCCAAACAAAACCAAAACAAACAAAACAAAACAACAAAAAAAAACCAACAAAAAGCCCCCTACTAATAGAAATTAAAATACTGAATCTGAATTGATATACCTTATACACGGAAAACTTAAACACCAGAGGAGATATTTTTGAAAGAAAAAAAGAGCACTGTTTCTTTCTGAAGTATCTTTGTACACATAAGAACTATTTTACATGTCTGAGGTTAAACATTTGCTTTCTTGACCTTATGCTGAGAACAGCCTCAAGGTGAAGAATTTATCTTTAACAGAGAAAAACCCCTCTAAAAATAAAATGAATAACCCTCCCCAGCTTTACTGTCTGGAATAATTTAGTGCAATGTAGATTGTCAAAATAAAAGAAAACTTGGTTTGTTTTTTTTAGGCTTTCATAATGTCCATCTGATCAGCTATTTTGTAAAAAAGAGTAATTGAGTGGACCTGTGTAAAAGACAAAAAAATGAAAGCTAAAAAAACCACTCAGATATAAGTAGTAACTTCAAACCAATAATAATGCTAACAAAATATTCCAACATATGATTAATAGATGTATTTACATATATTTATTCATGATCTTGAAAAGAGAGTTTATGGCATCTAGGTGAGAGGACTACTCAGAAGGCTTCACAAAACTAAAAAGAGCCATATGACCAGCAAAATAAAATGCTTGTAAATTAATATATACAGTGGGAAAATTTCAGATGAAAATAGGTAGATTTATTTTCATGTTTTAAATTACCAGCATCATGCCTGTAGAAAGCTCAGGGAGAAGCTATGCTTGGTAATAGCAAACCAATGGAATATATTTCTAAATTTCTAAAAAATACTGATACAGACTGGATTGAGAGTGAACTTTATCATTCTAAACATTACTGTGAAATGAAAATAGCTAAGGAGAGTCTGACTTGTTCAGGAGAATCCTAGAGTAAGTCTACATCACTAAGGAAAGAGACAAATACAAAAAGGAGGTATGAGTTACACACAAATAATAATGAAAAAGAGAAGGTTAAGAGGTCTTATGAGAAGGGGATGTGCCTACAATATACTTGGTATAAAAATGGAAAAATAAAAAAATGGAAAATATTGAATTAAGAGCTAATAAATTAAAAATTGCCAACAGGTTATATCTCTTGTACTACACCAAATGAAGCGGTGTAATTTAATGGAAAAAATATTGATCAGTCAAGAGCTGTGAAAGATTTTTGAAGATGTTTGGATGATTTATAAGAACATCCACTGATAATTATCTGACAGCTTTGAAAAACTTTGCATATAGTCACTCATGACCAAATTAATCATAATTTTGCTGGAGTAAGGAAGGAATTGCTTCTACAGAAGGATCAGTTGCATTTCTTCATTTTGGAGGTTTTTTCTACCTTCCTGTCCCCAGTATTGTCTGCTGCCAGACACAAGATTATATGGACCACTGATTTAATTATTTTCGACCAATTATATGGACCACATTTATTTATTTTTGTCATAGCTTTTTTACTTTTGTCTGAGTTTCTTTCTGTTTACAATATTTGTAACTATCAAGATTTCTTTATTGTTAGCAATTTCCTGACTTACGAAATTTCCCTTCGTATTTTGCAACAAGCATTTCCCATCCTCTAAACAATATTAATGGGACAATTAATCACTTTCAAAGCCATATAAATTAGAAAAATTCCCGAATTGTTTATATGTGGTTGAGAAACCATGTTGAACTTACATCTATTGAGTACAGTATCTGACCTTTAAAAACTTACGAATATTTGGACAAGAATCCTGGAAGACACTTGAAATTCAAGCAGCACTAATGCCTAGACATCTTTAGGAAATTTTGAGTGTGTACAAAGAAATGGCTGCTTCTGTGAAATATTTGCAGTGTTTCAGGATTGAAGGGAATTATGAGGGATGTGCACTTTTAACTCAAAAAGCTGTTTACAGACCACTAAATGCACATATAGTTCTTTAAATATCCTTTACTGTATTATAGGCTTAACATGACCATTCAGGTCCATAATTTTAACAGCACATGTGAGTTTTTCCACTGTGTTGAGATTTGAGAGTGAGCACTTCCAACGGTAGGATAACTCACATAAGAAATTCCTGCCACTGGATATGACTGAATTCAACACAGATAAAAATCAGGAGTTACTCCATCATGTTTCAGATACTAGAGTGGCACAAACTATAAAATCCCTAATCAGAGAGATAGAAAACTTGTTTTCTGATAGATGTGTTGACTGAAGTCTGCAGCTGTCACTGAACAATTGCCCTGGAGCAGTTCAGGGTTGCCCAGGGCTTCAGTCACACTCAACATGAACATCTTAAAAGCAACTCCTTCCTTACCCTAAGTAAAACTCAGTGCTTAGGTAAAAGCTAATGTGCTGCCAAAGGACAGGACTGAAAAAAATATTTACTCCCCCAAATGTCTTTCTACCACCAAACTTCTCCTGTGGACTGAACAGTCCCTTGCTCTCAGATCTGGCAAAGGAATGAAAAAGTGAGAATTTGTGTTTAAAGAAAAAGCATTGAAGAGCTTAAACTCACTATGAAAGTAGGAATCCCCTTCAGTTTTTTGTGCAACACATCAAATGAGAAGGGTCAAAAGAGAGTACAGCCAGTTCTCCTGGGGAGAGTTCAAAGAACAAAACAATTGTCTAGCCACCTGGAATCCCCTATCAAAGTGAAATCCCTGAAATACACCTGTATAGGCCAGACATGCATTACAGTCAATGGTGCGAAGACCCAAAAAGTCAGGACAATTAGTTCTGACGCTTGCTGTGAGAAGATGTTCACCCAGCCTAATATTCTGTTAGACTGTACAGTCTGATTAAGATAAAATGAAAAGAAGTCTCTATATGTGTCTGTACGTAGCCTCCTAACACCACTTGAGATATTGCTCTGAAGGGAACAGGTACCAGTCAGGACAATGATTTGTGAACCTGTTGGTATCCAAAGGGAGCTGGGAGGAAGATAGAACTATTGCATGCTTGAGCATGGTCAGTATGAAAGGAGGCATTAACAATTCTCAGCAGTAATATCTCTCTGATTGTTAGTGTGTCTTTGCTAACTTTAGTCAGCCATGAAGAACATACTTAATGATGGTGAGATGGTGCATAAGGATGTAGGTCTGAAATTTTTAATAGAAATTCTCTGTGTGACAAATGATGTATTAACTTTAACTTGGACTGAGTCTTTAATATCCGGCCCAGTGAAAGAATCTCAGAAGTCTTATGGGTAGTACCAAATTTGCAGCCGCCTTTCTCATTAGTCTTTAGAGTTTCCCCGGTTTGATCTTGCAAGTGGTAAGGAAATGAGTAAATTCTGAGGGGTGAACAGCCTCCCAAATCTGTGTTTTACTTTCCTAAATATACCAAGAGACTGGTGTGGTAATTGTTGCAGTCTCTGTGCTAGAAATCGTACTTCACTTATCTGCAGTTGAGAATAATACAAAAAAGAAACTTTTTTGCCTAATAAAACTTCCTTTCCTTACATAAGATATTAGGAAAATGCACTTTTAAAAAAGATAATGTGAACTTTACAAAACTAATGCCTCTTGATATTCATATAATAAATGACTTGTTTTTATTTAATATTGCATTTTCAAGGCTTGTGTTCATCTTTGTTGATTCTGTTCTGAAAATTAGAATTCCATGTCTATTGACCATCTGTGCTTTTTTTTTTTTTACAAAAATTTGCCAGATTTCTAGATAAAAAATACTTTCCTAATTGGCTGCAAAACCAATACTACTTTGGAAATGTGAAAACCAAGACTCGTGTTTTATTGACTCACATATCATGATAATGGACCACCCCCTTGGTACCCTAAGTATAACAGAAATAGTTGGTTTGCCTCTAATTACACTGTTTGAATCACACAGTACATAAGGAAAATGGAATAAGTGTTTTGATTATCGGCAGTGTAAAATCTGGTTCATTTCCCCATTGTGTTATTGGAGCTGTGACAAAGGTAAGAAATAAAATGTATATTGTACAAAAATTGATGTGATGTAGCTGACTAAAAGCAGAGAACACAGCTGAAGTGGTGGCCCACAATAAATAATACAGTAGAAAAGAGATACCAAAATCTGAACCTAGCAAGTAAGTGTTAATACTAGGCTGTTGAAAAACAAGAAATTTCAATGTCTGTTCCACTTAGGAGAAAGAATGCAAACATGCTTATATTTACCTCTAAAATAGCAAAAGCCAATCTTTCACAATAATTATCTTTTAATGCTACTGCATAGCAAATATTTTTTAAACTTATGTAACATAAAAGCCAGGATGATCTCAGTAAATATAGACACAATCTTACCACAGGCCACTGCCAAGCCTAATAAAAATCCCAAAGACATCATTCAGCATTTTATGCCTTTGATAGACACATTTTAGGCACCAAACCCATTATCAGGATAAAACTAATAAGTTGTTTGCCTTAAACAAATTTTAAGAGGTCATAATTTTTTTTGCGCACATGTCTATATGGAAAATAGCCAAAATACCAGTGGATAGAGTGTTGGCATCCATCAGGGCTTTAGCCTACAACAATAGCTGTAATATGTGTCATGAGCTCCATTTCTCAAAGTTATGTCTTATTTGCAAACACCATTATTTCAGAATACCAACATTTTGTTGGTAGCCTCCTATTCTTATCCTAAGTGGTTGGTTACCAAGAAGGTTACACACTGGTAGCCAACAGATTAAAGGTATTTGGCTGCTCAATGGTGTTTTTCTTCTCTTAATTTTACTTAGCAGGCACTGCACCATTCTCTTGGGAGATGTTGAAGCAGGAAAAGCAGGGACAATAGACACAGGGTACATCTTCTTTGTCCTGGACAGGCTGAGCCATTTCTTGACTTTTTCCCACTGTTGTAATGCATTTTGAGCTCACAAATATTATACTTCTCAGGGAACGATGACTTTAGTTTGCAGCTGCCAGGAAAAGAAGTGCCCTTTGTTTGCAGCCTGTCAATAGAATGACCTTTCCCTCCTGCCAATTTATGCTCAAGAAATACACGTGATTGTTTTCCCTTTGCTGGGTGTTTCAAGATCTTCCAAATTTGTTTGATCAATGGTTCAGAAGCTTTCAAACTGACATGAGAAAATATGCATTTTCGCAGACTCATTTTCAGTTGGATGTGAAGCAGCTGAAGCCAGAGATCAGCAAGAATTAATCTGTACTTAATGAAGGAAACTTGCTGAATTTCTGTAAACGCTTGCCTATGACACATATACAGAGTTATATAAGCAGTCTGCCATTTATGCAATCTGCTTTGGCAATATTTATATTTGTATTCAAATCTTCTTCCCTGTGAAAGTAAATCAAAGCCTTGTAATTGCCTAACAGTCAATAACCTGCTTTTTGGAATTCTACCTCAAAGGCAACAACAGGCTTCAAAAGCTTCTATCAGGTTTTCAGAGTAGCCAACAATACATTCTTCCTGCTATGTTCAAAGCAGATGCTGTCTTTGTCTTTAATGAAACAATGCAGATGCACCAAAATGCCATTTAACTGCAACAAAAATTTATAAAGTAACTTGAGATGCATTCTTGCCTGTGTGGCTACACAGCAGGTATAGACATACTCGAATGACTTTTGCCTGTACTCCAAGTTCTCTGGCAATCACATGGCCATATTAGGATGGCATTGTATCCAAGCTACAAATCTCTGCTAAGAAGCAGCATATGTTATCCTGAGCACATGTTGCATGTTAGCATTGTGATACCATTTCTTATCTGCATCTCAGCAGCGTAGATCTCCTACCAATCTCTTTTCTTTCTCTGAAGATCAATGCAAAATTGACATTAGACCCTCTGAAATGCTCCCTACTGACAGCACATTTCCTATCAGCAGTACCTGTTATCTACTGTTGCACTGGGTAATGGCCAAGACCATCTACAGTGGAAGCTTGGGCATGTTATGCTCTTGCCTGTGTGCAACCTGTTACACCAGCTCTGCATATCTTAAGTGCTTTTAAAAAACACACCTTAGAAATCACTGCCTGCACTACCACACATGTTTTTTGAATGACAGGAAGCAGGGATCAGATTTTTTGGTGATTTTACAGAAGACTGCTTGTCTTCTATAAAATAACACCTGTCCACTAAGGTGCCTGATTTTTGATAGATTTTAGCAAGTAGCATGCTCCATGCTGTGCACAGGATGGATTACTTGCCTAATTTGCCAAGTCAGGAGCCATGGTTGAATTACATGTATTACACATTAATCCATCTGCACTTCCGTATCGATCTCAAATCTAAAAATCTACATTATGTACATTTCCTGAAAGCTAAGACACATGCAGAATGCATAAATCTCATTTCCTCAGAGAGGGTAGGTTATACATCAAAGACAGAACAATGACAAACAAAAGTGAAGTCCCTTAGCCCCAAAGAAAAAAGTTGAAGAGAATTTTTACCAAAAAGTACGTGCGTGAAGATCAAATGTGGGAAGAGTTATAACAGGGTAAGCTGTTGTGCTGGGGTAAGTTTGGGTGGTGTCTCTGAGCCCTTAGTAGCCTGTGACCAGCAGTTGGATCCCTCTTGCCTTGCATGCAGCATCTCACAGTCTCACTGTCCTAACTGTGCCTCTCAGCTGTGTTTTGATGGGAGCCATGCTGCCCTTCTACCCTCTGGCAGCTGCAGCAGGACCACTTCCAAAAGCATCTTAAAATATTATCAGCTTACTCAGTAATTTGGGGGTCATGCCAGTGTTGTTTGCAGCCAAACATGTATTTAGCATAGGCTAAGTGAAGGTTTGCTTTCAGGCAATTACAGCTTTGATGCATTAGCATGTTAAACTAACTCTCCATTCTTTCACTGAGTCAATGGTCTTTTGCTGCTGCTTCTGCCCAGAGTGTTCTGGTAGCCTCAGCTGCATAAACTCTTACTTGAATTTGCTTCCTGATGGCAAGCACTTAATCACATGGCTCCTCAGTATTTGCTCTAGAAGATGGCAGTAAGCGCTCCTACAAGCAAGGAAAGACCTTTCCTGGAAGTTGCAGGGGGCACCCTTCAACTTTTTATTGCAGCCTCTCAGGTGAGAGTGCTGCCAGAATTGTGAATGTTTCTCCCTCACTGCATTTCAGTGCTAAGTTCCAGTGATTTAAGGCCAGTCTTTGAGGGCATAGCTCTCAAACAAACATGGTCTGTCACATTAGGACACAATTCAAAAAGTTGCTCAACTGTTAGTTACTGGTTCTTGGGTAAGAACTGATGAAACACAATGCAAGTATTTCTAGTCCCTAAAGCTGACTTTGCCTTAAACAGGCTGGATTACCTGGGCAGCTACATGGAGAGGAACAGTAAGCAAAGAGGCAGTAAACATCATAATCCTAAACAACTCCCAGTTGCACTTCCCAAGACTACAGTCTTCCCTCCCTCCCTCCCTCCCCCCGCCCTTTCAGCGTCCATCTATCAAGACATGCATTCTTGGAGTGAGTGTTGGTACATCTGTTATTAATGGCACTTTCCATATTCCTACTCAGAGCTACATGGCACTGGACAGCGGTCTTGTTTGTGCCTAGTGTAAGGCCTCAGAAGGAGATTTTGTGCCAAAATAAAAGGGTATGTGAATTACCACAGGTATCAGGTATGCCCTGAAAAATGCTATGAGATTCTCTCTCTACCAGTTTAAAATCCTTTAGCACCTTCAGGGCTGTGACATGAACTCAGGCTCTAAACAGCTGGGATGTTAGGTGGAAGCAGATGCCAGTGGATGGAGAAAAATGATACATCCATAGTGCAAAAAGGAGCATGGTCCACACTGTAGTCATATCAGCGCAGTGTCATCCCAAACTCATTGGACTTGCTGACATGTAAAGCTTATTAGTTCATGCCCATTGGCTTCCTTTCACTGGCAGGCTGCTTCCTGAGGCCTGCAGTGTGCTGGCACATGTGCTGCACCACACTGTCACGCCAGCTCATTTGGCAGAGTTCAGACACGCATGCACTCCTCTCTTTGTGCACTGCAGCTCCACTCCAGGTAGCTGGGAGGGTAACTAATGACTGAGCAGTGGCTCTTTACGCCAGGACATGCACGGTGCTGGGTAAGTATCTACAATCCTGCCCTTACTGTCTTTAAAAGTCTAGTCCTAGATGAATGTAGGTTTCCAGAGTTGATAGGTATCTGCAGGATGAGCAGATGACAGCAGGCATAGCACAAGACACATTTTTGTGGACCACTGATACAGCTTCCTTTACAAGATGTGAATGATGCTTTCCCAGCTCACACTGATGCCCTCACAATAGAAAGGTGTGAGTGCATACATCCAGACAAAGCGATCTTCCATCAACACCTCACTTAATGAAAGACCCACGTTACTGTTAGTCTAATGAAAATGTTCACTTTTAGAATGATTTCTGGACCTTTACTTTCCTTTTCTTTATAACCTCATTTATGCTTGTTCTTAATTGTGCCTGGGCTTCTTCATTATCTTCCATATCCTAGCAGCCATGACTTTAGCAGCTGACTGCTTGATTACTTTCTTCTTAGGAACTAGATAGAACACCTGTCTGTTCAGCAACAGGAGATTCGAGTGCACTATCCTTCAAAGACCACTAGCCAGGTAAATAAAACATATAGAGTCCGAAATCCACATACTGAGCCATTAGATGTTCTCCCATATTTCTCAAATCCTCTTCTTCCGGTCCCCTCTGCCCCCTTGAAGACCCTTTAACCCTGACAGAGAAATTGCACTCCTACTGCCTATTTCCTTCCCTCACTCTTCTCAAACCAGCTCTAGTAGCTCCATGCCAAGATAGCATTTTGCCACCCCCGAACGGAGCATTATTATTTCAAAATTTTATTTCTTATTGCTACTGAAAATCTAATTTTGGACCAGGAATAGGGTCAAGTATGTGTAATCTTTGTGTTTGGATCCTAACAATAATACTGGATTGTGTAAATGTTTTCATTTATTTTGTTGCTTTTTGTTTTCCTCTTTTGTTCTCACTACTTGGTCCCTTTTATCTTTCCTCCTCATGTGTGAAATTGAAATAGAGTTTGCTTCAGAACTTTTAGAAAACCTCCCCCCACCAAAAAAACCCCAAAAACAACAAACCAACAAAAAACCCTGAAAATCCTTCCATACTGTTAATTTCACATCTGCAAAAGCAGGTACAAAAAACCTCTACCACCCACTTTTCGTCAATAAATATCATTACTGCAAACAAGCATGAGTTGTAGGAGCTGAAGAAATCAAGATGCGCTTTTGACAGGTTCATTTGGCAGTGTAGGAGAGTGGATAGGAGAGTAGGATATTCTAAAAATATGTTCTATTTTCACAGACATTTTGAGATGTCTCTGTAAGTTCTCTTACAGAAGATGGCCCAGGGCCCATATGGTACAAGTCAATCTGACAGATGTTACATAATAATCTTTCTTGATTAAACTAGTACAAGACATTCTCTTCTCACCAACCAAATAACAAGAAAGAAAGAACCCATCCATTCTGAAATTAAACACCACCAACTAGACAGAGATGATAGGGCTAGAGACCTTGCTATAAAAATGTTCTAGTCACGTTTAGGAAATCCTTGTCCCTCTATGCCCCCTCTATAGGAGGGGTCCATTACCAGAGGAGGAAAAGTAACAAACAGAACTCCTTAGTTCAAGAGCTTACATCCATGCCATTAATTTGAAAGCCAGATTAAGGAATAGCAATATACACCAAAATAATTCATTAAAAGGAAAGCAATAGGAAGAGAGGGACACATTATAGAACTGATAATAATTTAATTACTTTGCACAGAGAAACTGAAAGCAACTCACAGAGAAAATTTGTATGATATTTTTTGGGAGTAGAAAAGGTCATCAAAGATTTTGTATCAGACGTTGCAGAAATAGGAATCAGGTATTTTGAAATATACTTCTCTCATATTTTGAATATGTTATCGATACATACAAAGGTCACATTGGAATATTTTCCCAAGGGAATTTGCTGAAGCAGTCTTGGGCATGCAGCATCTTCTAGGAGTTCATTAAGAATATCACAAAATTAAAAAAACCTTCATGCTTTTCTTCATGTTACTCAAAACTGCATCTGAATCTCTAAAGCTGTTGATGAGAGGGAGAAGGATGTAATGGGACCATGCCTATACTGCCAACAAAAAAAGACAATTTAGCTCTGAAACATCTGTGCTGATCATCTAAATTAAACATTAAAGGAAAAAAACCCAAAACTCTCTTTAATGCCTAAGCCAGAAAAAGCTTCAAGTTCTTGCACACAGACATTTTATTTTCTTATACCAAATATGCTCATGGAGACTGAAGTTTCTGTTTTTCAGTCATTTTTCAGTTGTTAAAATTGCTTAAAATATTTAAATGTAATTTATGTGTGCAGAGCCTCACCACACTGTGTTGTGATTTGGAACTTATTTTGCAAGCCCACTTTTTTTTGGTATTTTGTTTATATTAGCAGTCATGTGGGGATGACTGTAATTCATTATGTCATGAATAAATTTTTACAAAACTGGATCTTTAGTCTAGATCCAGTAAGACTGAAATCAAAGGACATTTTATACCATAACGCTTTTCTTGATCAAGAGCTTTGTTACATTTTAGGGCTTGTTTCTTTGCTTCTCTCTCTCAGAACAGTTAAACATCCTGTCTTGTTTAGCTGGTAAAAAATGTATGCTTATGTGAATACAGCAACCTCAGATACTGAGGACAGGACAAAAAAATCCTCTGGTCAGCTCTATATCTGTATCAGGGTTGTCAGTCACTCTCAATTTCATGCTATTTATTCTGAGGTAAAGACATTTAAACATGTAGGAAGACTCCCATTCATTTTATTGGTCTTGGCATGCTTGCCCAAGTCTCAGCTGAAGCAACAAACTTCCGTTCATCTTGTATGAAATTAGACTTGATCTCATTGTACCAAAACTCCTGGGAACTAATTACAAGTCTATTTTTATGGTAAAACAAGCATATTAAAAGTTTACAAATTGGGTGTATGTTTGCTTTCCTTAGCTCACATACTGTGCTCTGGAGTATTATTCCCACATGTAAACAGCATTGCAAATATAAATTGCCTAAGTGGCTTCCCTGTTGTCAGAAGCAGCTGTTCAGTGTGCTAGTTACTCTATCTTTTTTCCAAAACAGATACTAACCCCATGAACTTGTTCTCTTTCAAGTGAGTGGCAAAGTGGGATTCTGTAGTAATATTTGCTTCATTAATTTTTTTTGTATTTTAAAGTAAGTGTCCATTCACAAAATGAATGCACTAATGTTGATCAAATCAAAAAAACACGGGCCTAAACTGAAGCACTCAAGAGTACGTGTCACTGTGCTTAATGCTAATCCTGTGCAGGGTTCTAACAGGGTTCTAAATAAACTTGATTGCTTGTACTCACAGGCCATGTTCTGAACCTTGAAGTATGCTTTTGACATTGTTAGAGAAGTGGTTGGTTTGGGTTTGGGGTTTTTTTTCAAATGCAAGGGTCAGGTATACCTTTGTTTGTAAAATAAGAAGAGTTGCACATATTATTTAGTAATACCAGAGGATTAAATTTTAGAGAAACACCAGACACTACGAGAATCATGATAAAGCTATAGAGTTCCAGAAAGTCACTGCTGTATTGCAGATAAGGGAACAAGTCATTTGTTGTTGATGCTCATATCTGTGGGCAAACAGGGTAAGCACAATACACCAGATACACAAATGCTAAAAGGTACAACTTCCCTGATATCTTTGTATGTCTCTGGCACTCTCCAAATAATAACTATTTTCATCTCCTTTAGCATTTGAGGCTATAAAGATCACAGACTGTAAGCAAGAAGCATCAGTAAACACCAACAGTAGAATATGAAGATTTAAGCACTCTAACACTGTAATATCAAAAATCAACTGTGGCTTTCTCCAAACTAATTTTGTGGTAATAATGATTGTTTATCCATTTTTGGTACACTTATTTTAGTAGAAGTCTCAGCAGCTACAAAAGTAGTTTTTAGCTAGGTGAGAATTTCAGAGATGAGACAACTGACAATGAAACATGACACAGAGATGTTTGAATTGATGTTAATGGGTGCCTCTATGATGATGGAATAGTCCAGCGTATATTTCAGCTACTATGACACCAAGACATTGTTTTGAGCAAAACAGAAAGTCTTAGTACTTTGGAACAAAGAGCATTATCATTAAAACATTCAAGGGCTTAACCCCAATGGAGCTGAGCTTTCCCCTTGATATGGAGGGTGTGGTATACTTGTTTAAACAGGCACTCCTTAAAATTGTCCCAGTCATACCGGTGGTGAACAAACAGGCTTGACTCACCATATTTATCAAATCTTAAAAAACTATGTCAATAGCAGCATGGATGTTGCATAGGACTTCCTCGGAAGAGGAATTAATACCAGACGTCAACATTAATTTTCTTAGCTATTGCTTCCTTAGACTTATAAACATCACATTAAATATGGTAAGAAAACTCAATTTTGAGTAGCATTTGCATGGCTCCAATCACTGAAGGAAAAATAAACACTCTCATTTTATCAGGAGTTCAAGACTTTCCTACTACTAAGGATTACTGAAGTGGCATGGAACTGCTATAGATGCCTTTGGAATCATGCCTTCACAACTCTTCTGTCTTACCAGATACATCTGGCTTGGTAGGGATTGGCCCAGAATACCTGAGCTCTAACAAATGGCAGCTGATGTTGAAATTAGATATATAATATGGAAACTACTTCCCAAGCAGTTAGTGGTCAGGCAAGCAAACAATTAAAAATTAAAGATACTTTAAAAAAATTCTTTTAAAAGACAGTCCTAACTAGGACTTTGGCTTTGACCCTTCCACCTTTATCAACTAAAGATGTTGCCACAACTCAGGAAAAAAGAAGCAACCAGAATTTCAAAGCTATTGAAGCGAGAGGGGTTTGCAAAAGTGTCTCTGAGTGATTCTGTAAACCTGTAGTCATTCCTGGTGCCTCTCTGTATGCAGAAGATCCTAAATAGCTTTGCTAATATGAGTCTAAGGAACCAGCTTGCCTCCAAAACAACAGAGATATTCAGGGGACTGTGATTAAAATTTCATTACTGCTTGCTTTATTTCTCATTTTCATTCAAAATTAATGTGAGCTACCTACTCTAGGCAGAATATATGTGAGCATGTGCTTTTATAAAGTATTGCTTTATATGTAGATATCAGGTAGCACCAATAAGAAAAGGTAGTAATACTACAGAACAGTGTATGAAAGACACAGGAATTGGCTGCCTTATCAAATGATGCTAAAAGTTTTTTCTCATTAGGCAGCACATAATTTCAAAAGTAACTCAGCAGAAACCAAGTAGCATCTTTATCCCATTTAAAAATCTTCCATTGTGTTTATCCATCATGTTTCGATTCATATTCTTAGCCTAATAATTCCCCAGTTACTACTATCCTCATTTAAACTTTAGACCAACTGTTCTGCTATGTCACCTGTTACATGAATGCAGAACATTTACTCCAAGCTGGTAGTCTGAAATATAGAATTAGAAATAGATCCTGCATGTTATTCTATTTAAAAAAGAAAAATTGAAAAAGTTGTTGTCAGTTGGACAGCTCTGAACTACAAATTTGAAGCACAAATAAAATTTGAACACCCCCATCTCCTCTTTATTTCAAAATCTCACACATTCACATCATTTTGACCTTACTAACTTTATGAAATACTCAGTGTTGAGCCAGGCTTAGTGTGGGGGTTCTATAGTGTGAAATTAATGAGCTGGATGGGATCCCTTATATTTGGGAGGCAGAAGGAAGTTCTGGGGGGAGGTGTGAAGTCTACTCATGCCAGTGGAAATGTGTTGTGTGGGCACTGAGGTGCCTTAAAGAGGAGTTCCATAACCTGACATTTTCTTGCTTTCAAGAGTTTTCTCTGTATGGATATCATACTTACTCAGCCTTAACTGATTCTTCTATACATGAATCTGCACAGTCAGTGTGGAAGTACTCAAAGGCTGGTGAAGCTAGTCACAGGTTCTGATGCCACAAAAAGCTAAATTTGGCAAGCTCACAGTGTACCAACCCTAACCCAGTCTGAATTTGGAGCAGAAATATTCCATTAGTCACCATTTGGACACGATCCAGTCTCTGCTACCTGGTAGTGTACTATGAGTGGGACTAGAAATTTTCAAAATCCTTCATCATCATCTGAAAGCACAAAAGCCGTATCTACGAAGATTAGAGGGGTTTGGGTCTGGGATATTTAGTTTGGGGGTTTTTTTGTTTTTAACATTGGTGTCTGTTTCCTTAAAATCTTGAACACCAACTTTACTTTGCCATAAAGTTCCTAACACTTCAGAGTAAGTGTGGTTCTGCTAAAGGCATGTGTGTACATATGTACAACCTGCGTGTTGAGAAATATATTTGTGCTCTCTGGATGGAAGTTCATGTAGAATTATTTTAATTTGAATTCTTTTTAAAATTGTTAGACTTTGATGTAGACCTTGTTTCAGGTGATTTATGAATTTGCCAAAGGAAAGACCAGCACGAAAGTTCCTATTTAGCACCACTAGAGTCAGTACATTCTTCAGCTATCATTTCTCAACTTTCACCTCCTCTATAACCCGCAAAAGGGAGTTTCAAACACAAATATGTGTTTGAAAATAAAATACTTCTCGGTACTTATCAAATTAATTTTGCCTTGTTAAACATTTCACAAAAACTAAAGGAAAATTTTTGTGCTTTTATGAATTTCACAGTGTTTGCAGATAGGTTTTGAGTAGGCAGGTACTGCAACTTTTGGAATGTTTTGTGCAGATATCTGCAGGATGCGTAACACTCCCTGACAAGAGTTTTAGCAACTTTTAACACTGGGTTACAATCATACTTTGATAAAAACTTACATTTAATTCTACCTCTTTTTCCAGTGAGCACATACCTCAGGTAATCTCATTTTATCACACTAGCCTGTTATTTGATCATACTGCAAACTAAACCTTTGATTGAGAGAACAGAATTATTTTCCTTTTGTTCAATTATTCTCAAACTCAGAAAAAAAAAATCTACTTTTGGTTGGAGTATTACTCGTTTGGTTTCTACTCAAAAGGAATTTTTAATAGGTTTGGTCAGAAATTTACTTCAGAGTGTGAGCATGGGAAAACAGACACATTTCTCATAAAAAAAACAACAAAAACACTGGTGTTATTTTGAACATCTGTACAACTGTAATGGAAAGATGTTAGAAGCTGAAATTGAGTGAAAAGCAGTTTCAATTTTCTTGAGTTATAGACTTTCAGAAACAGAACCCTGCACTTGGTAAAAGTAATTTTTTCTTCACTAGCATGGCATGCTGTGATGCTTTATGGTTAATATGCTAAAGAGCCAGGGGCTGGGGGAGCATTTCTGTGCATTTTCAGATAAGAACTGACAAAAAAACTTGGCAAGATGGAAAAACACCTCTCAACAAAATTATTTGCCCTTTGCTGAAAATGTTTATTGCAATAAACCAAATCCAAGTGTAATAATTCTGAATCTTAAAAAAAAGAGGAGAAAGTGGTTTGGTTTTAGGTTTTTTTGCAGGAATCAAGGAAGTAATACTGTTACCTACAATTGATTCTTTCTGTTTACCAAGGGTGTACACAGTCCAATTGCTCAGTAATGCTGGATACTGTTTAGGAACATGGTGATATGGGAGCAGATCCAAGGTGCGCTGCACACAGACTTCTGTCTGACAGCCAAGGTATAAAAGCCAGCAGAGTAGGCAATTGTGCATCATTCCCATAAAATTACTCCAGACTCAGGTAACTACAAGTTATGAACAAGGATATGCTTTTAAAATCAGATGTAGATTGCATTATACTTATTTCTATGGCATTTTTTGATGTTTGCATTGCAACAAAGCACACAGGGAAAAACTCAGTATAAGATGTAGCTCCACGTAAGTAAATAAATTTTATTCAAAAGAAGGTAGAGTTGATCAGGAGAACAGAGCAAAAGGTATGAAAATTTTGATCAAGCTATATGAACTGGGTAACAGAATTATTTTGCTACCTGAAATTTTAATGAGTCACCTGCAAAGTAAAGGTGTGCTAATGATGTGAAAACATGATGTTTCAAGCAGTGCTGACTTCAGTTCCTGTGACTTGAAGTCACTAATTTGTATAACCAAGGTTTAGACATCACTAGCAGTATACAAAATGGCTTAGATGTATATAGGACATAAATATGGGAAGCAGATGGAAGAACACAGAAAAAGCCTATCTAAGAGAAATAATAATTTTTGGAGGAGTTAACTTTCTGCAGCATGATGTGTATTGAAGTTAGGCTGCACTCTCAAATAAAATAAATGGACGAGGTTTTGCATGGAGAAGAATAAAGCAAAATGCCAACAGATTGCTATGGAGAGTTTGGCAGGAGGTAAGTGTTGTTATTCACAATAAAAGAACATTAAACTTAGCAATAGCTCTCTGAAGTAAACCTGAAAACTTGCAACTATTTGAAAAATACTCAGAGACTGATTAACAGGACAAAAATAGGATTCCCAGGAATTTCAGTGCAACATAGTGTTCAATCATGGAATAGTCTGGGTTAGAAGGAACCTTTACAGGACTTCTAGTCCAACTCCCCTGCAATGATCAGGGACATATTCAGCTAGATCAGGCTGCTCAGAGGCCTCTCCACCCTCACCCTGAAAAGCTTTAAAATTTTGGTTCATTACATTTATTACATATTACATTACTTCTTCCCCCCCCCCTAGCTTCTGGCCTCTGCAAAATTTTGGAAAGTAACTCCTTTTCCTGCATTTTTCTGTGAAAAAAACCAACCAAACAAGAAGTCCAGCAGCTGGAATGAGTCTAATTACAGGATGTTGTTAGTATATCTTTTATATAGTTTTCCATTTTATTTTTAGTATGTTTTACCATTTGTTTTGGCTTAAATTAATGAAGATTTCCATTGATTAGTAATGTATTGTTGGAAATACACTGAAGCAGAAGAAGTCTAATGATTGAACTTTGGAAAATTTCTGGTTTTTTACAGATACACTCTTCTTACTTTCATATTTCTTTCTGTAATAATGTATTCACTTGTTGCAACATAATTGCTTTCTTTGCAGACACAAGCATGCGTCTGCAAAGAAGGCAAGCATTACGTACTGTCACCGCTATGTATATCTTATTTACTTTGAAATATAAATGACTGTCTAATAATAATGGAGCTATTTTGCCTCTCTGAATCATGGTATCTCTTACTTCAGTAAAGGAATTTTTATGTGACAGATAGTGAGATTACTTCCTTCATTTAAACCAAAGTAGACTATTAATAATTTGTCTGAAAGACCTTTACTTCACCAATATTTTTAGATAAAACTACTTAATATTCAGCACTGTAGGTCTCACACAAGAGCACCTTCCAACTCTCATCTACAAGTGCAAGAGGAAACACAAAAGAGAAGAAAAATCAAGGTCATAATTTTTTATCTAAATGTTACATATGAGAGGATAAAACATAATGGCTCCACTTGTGTGTTGGGTCATCTCAGGACAATCTGTAAAGTATTGCATTTTCATTTCAATATTTTGGGCTGCTTATTCCAGTTTCCTAATGTACATAGTTGCACCAGCTTTGAAAACCACTCTTTCACGTCTACTGTAATCAACATAGCCTTAAGATGGACATACCATTCCTCACCATGCATTCTTAAGAAAATCAAAAGGCTATAGATTAACCAGTTTCACAGCATGCAGATACAACAAACTGCTATGATTTTTCAGGCTTGGTGTTTCAGGTGGCAGTTCTGTATGATCATCAGAGTATTGTGAGTACTGGTCTTCTAACTACCCCTTATTGCGTATAAACTCCTTGTAGATTAATATTCCCAATCACATACAGAACATGACCATCATTCAAGGAACTATGGCTGGAGGGTCACTAACATAATTAGATTTACAGTTATGAAATGAAATCAGGTTCCAAATCACAACTGGATGCAAGCATTCATTGAAATTCCCAAATTCCCCGCATCTACTTTAGAAATACACAGCTGCTTTATGAAATTTTAATTTGCTCCTTTTTATTTCAGGCTTTATTACTCTCTGACATTAGCCAAAATACTATACAAACAGGAACAGATTACTGCAATGTATTCAGCTTATCTTTAATTGGTTCATTCTGGAAATGGGAGATTCTCCAGATAAACCTGTATCATCACAACATGATACAGTTCATGTTTATTGCAGTGACATAAAGGAAAGGAAACCACAAAATTCCCCACATCATTAAAAGAAAAAAAAAAAAAAAGGCAAACTCCAAACCCTTATAGGTGTATTACTAGGTCTCAGTCCTTCATTAAAATATGTCCTTATGCATGTCCCTGATTCTCATGGGAACCTTTATGCTTTATGTCTGCATATCTGTAGGATCCTCACTGTGAATAAAAGCTGGGTGCATTATTGCTGGGTAGCTACAAGCCTGAAGGTAACTGAGGGACCTGTATGCCAAGGTGACCTGCAAGTTACTGGGCAAGATCAGGAGGGAGGGGTTTGTCAGTTACCAAATGCAGAGCCCCAAAATAATGGGGATCAGAGAGTTTCACAAGCCTCTCTAGCCTTTACTATGATTGTCTGGCCTTAAGTAGGAACAACAGAAATTGATCTTCCCCTTGAAAACAAACATAAAATATCATTATTATTCCGAATACCAGCTGGCACAAGTGGAATTCCCTCTTTTGAACATACAATGCCTAGAACTGAGATCAGGCATGGTAAGCCAGCCATTTCTCCATCCTTCTCATTCATCCCTCTCCACATACAGTCAGTCGAAGCTATAATTAAAATGGGGTTTAATGTAAGCCTGCTAGTCCCATCAAAATTCGGGATTAGATAATTGGCAGATTAACTGGTGACACGATTACTCCTGCTTGTGTGATCTGGTGATACCTACCTACAAGATCTGGAATATGATTTAGAAGCTATATGTAACATGACACTACTTACACTCTCAAAGATTTTTCCAAGGCATCAGCAGCTTCTCATAAAAACCTTTCTGATAAGAGAACACTTAAATCCAAGTAGTTTCTCTTACCACCTTACTATGGCTGGCTTGTGCCACTTCTTATTCTTGTAAAATGGATTGGACACTGCTGAACAGAGGCTTTGCAATGAGTTAACAAATTATGATTAATTGATTGTGCTTTCCTGTCAAACGTGGCAAGGATTCATGTTTGGATGTATATAACACACACCACGCACAGGTGAATAGTTGTGTCATTGAGCAGAGCTCTCTTGCCATGGATCCACATTGTTGGTATGCATTGTTTTCATTATGGTATTATATGTTTACTGCCTCGCAACTATTTTCTTTCTTTTTTTTTTATATAAGAGATATACTCCCATTTACAGTTTGGAATTTTTAAAACAAGTTAAAACAGTCATCTGTAAGGATTGACTTGTTTTTGATTAGCGAATTTTGTGTTTCTTTGAGGGGTTTTTTTTTGCTTGCCTGGAAAAGAAGCACATAAAGAATTTGATGAATGAAAATGATTTTTAATACTCTGAGCTCACTCTAGAAAAACCAAGTGGAATTTTGCCAAATTTTATAAAACATTCCCTTTTGAGCAAAGTCAGAGAAAAAAAAAATTGAAATGATAGGACCTAATGACAGAGATTTTAATGAACACATCAATCATAACAGCTTTTCATTGACTAATTGCTTCATGAACTCACAAGCCACAGAACACATAAAGAGCATTAAACTGAGGAAGGGTCCCTAGTGATTTTACAATCCTGCAAACCCCAGGTGAAGTTGTGACTTTAGAAGAGATGACCTCTGATACTTGGAAAAAAGGTTCTCAAACGGCAGTTAGGATAATTTTCCTCTGGGAAGAGTGATAAAGAGGCTGATTAAATAAAGATCTAGTCTCTTGAAGCTGACTACAGAGCACTTTACAAGGCTTCCTTTCTCTAGGGACATATTTGTTCTGTTCACATGTTCCAGGTGGTCACAGCGGAAATGTGGCTGATTAGAAATAAAGTATTTTTTGCCCATAAAATGTTAGATTTGACTGGCAAGCTAATAATGAAAGGAATAATATTGGGACTTAAAAGTAATCAGCTTATATTTGATTAAATATGATACCAATAATCATAACCAATAGATCAAACCAATTGATTAATTAGTTGTGTCTAGGAATAGCAGTTATTCTTTGGCCGAATGAAAACCTCACCTCCACTTGTACATACACAATGTATTAACACCAAGAAAAGGAAGAAAGAAGTACAGTTCTCTAGGAAGATATATTTATAGATCAATGAAAGGTGAAAGGAACTCCGGGGAGATCCATTTAGAAATAAAAAGACAGGGATGGTAAAGAGAAAAATAAAAATAATGAGAGAAATGAGGCTGAGGAGAACACTGAAACCATATAGAAGGCTTATGACCTTTGAAAATGATTCATTGACTGCAGATGAATGGTGAAGATATTTGTACTTCCTGAATGGCATTATTTCCAGAACAGATTTCCCTTGCTCCTATATAAAACAAAACCTGCTCCATTGGTTTTATGAATGCTTTACTTAATGTGGCATGAAACATTACATTAATTTAATGTTAACTACCCTAGCCCAACAACTGGCAAGTGCTTTTTGCAGGTTTTCCAGCAATCCTCTAAGCTGAGGCTTGAAACATGGTAATTAACTACTTACTCAAAATACATTAAAATTAAATGTATGGCTCAGGACATTCAGATTTTGAAAACAGTTGGCTGGCTAGGATAAACTGGTACATTCTGAAAACTTGGATCTTGTACTCATTTGCAAAAGCCAAGGATTTAGCCTTTAGAAAGGAATAAACTTGTCCCATTTATTGTGGATTGGTTTATGTGTTTTAGAAGTGGTTTGGTGAGGTTTTATTAATTTTTTTTTTTAATATAATTGTGTATTCTATGAGAGCAACATGGATTCTCCAGAGTAGGACTTTTAAAATTTAATTCCAAAGATTTACATAAATTCTCTGAGTGTAAATCACTGTAATTTGAAGGAAGAGCCCTACCCAGCTGTGCTTCAGGTTTTAAGTAAATAATTTTTTTCTGGGTTGGAAAAAAACCCAGCTCCCAAAGTTGGAGATTTAATACCACAGAACAAATACTATTTCTGAGTACCCTAATAAAGCCCCTGTCCTTGCTACTTAAGAGTGAAATCTTAAGAGTTGTAACTTTGGATATGTTTGATGAAAAGCAGGCGAGATTTGTGCACTGAGTAGGAAAACAGTTGAATCTGGACAGCTCGATAAACATATCCCACTGTAGGTGATTATGCAGATGTAATACACCTCATGGTATTAAATAGGTGCATCAAGCAGTGCTGTGGAGGAAATAAGGTCAGGAAGAGCTAAACTCCAAATATACCACTCTGATGGCTTCATAGTTCATGATTAACACAGGCCATGACTCAGCAAACCCTGAAATATGTTCTTAATTATTCAAGCACTCCTTTAAAGTAGACAGTCCCTTAGTTAAAGTCAAGATTATACTTTGTTGGATCACTGTTAGTAAGATTTCCTATTTTGCTTGTCAGCTGGTAGGACAGTGGGGAAAAAATACCAAAATAAACTCTTCCATTTACCTGTCCTTCAGAAAAAAAGCCTATTCTTCCCCCATATTCTCTTATAATTTGCATTCTTCTCCATACCCACTATATTAGAAACCACCCACCTGAACAGCCAGCCTATCTTTCTCAGCTTCCCTTACAGTTAATGGAGAGAAAAGCTCCTTCATGGAGCAATTTACAGCAGGAGCTGTGTCCAGGTAGGATGCCTTCTGGAAGAGGGCTTTCTGCCCTCTTGCTTACCCAGGTGTGTGGGATTGACAGCTAATAAAATGGCTACACTTGAGAAAATGGCTACACTCAAGCAGTTTAATTGGACTCTCAATACAACTTGAAAACTCAAGGAAAATTGAAACTGTTGGAAAAAATTTAGAAATGTCAACACTCAGCAAAAAGGGAATTTAACTCTTGTCTTTTTCTCAAGTTACATAATCTTAGGAAGTTTTATGAAGTGCAAATCTTATGTGAACATAATGAGATCTTTCCACTCAGTGAGTTTGTGTAGCCACATGACTTTTATTTTTAAATATGATGAGTTTGCTTTTTTAAGTGTATTTCTTTTTTTTTGTATGTATGTGTTTGTATTGCCAGGTTTTGTACATTTGTGCAATATCTGCAGAGATCCACAAAGCATTCGTGTAGTTTGCAGTGGCTGACACCGTGGATATGTCAATTCCCAAGAAGGGTAATAGACTGCGTTTCTTAGATAAGTTACCCTTTGGCTATTTGCAGTAATCTTCTGCCTTTGCAATGCTAAGGGAGGGTTTGAAGGCTGCCATTTCCCCTGCTGAGATGTTCAGCCAGGATGTGTTGCTGCATTTAGCAGTCCTCTTCCCCCTTCTACTTGCCCTTTCTGCTTGCCCTCGCACTGACACGAACTTTTCCTTTCTCCCTCCTTTTACTTCATCATTGTGAAGATAGAGTACCAGATCCCAGTCCTCTCTGACTCTCCATGGCAAACACAGTTATCAGTCCTTTCCCTTCATTTCTGGTCATGAAGTGGAAGGGTGGCCATGACCTCCCTAGATCCCAATGGTGCTAAAATAGGTGGACAATTCATGCCTTACTCTGACAGGATGCTTCTATCCGCTTTAGTTAGCAGAAGGACTGCACCAAAATTTAGGAACTATTTAAAAATACAGGAGTTTCCCCTTGCTGGCTTGTGCTTCTAACCACAGGCAGTTTAAACATTGTTTCTTAATTGCTTCTTAACTGATTAGATGCTTTATTTTTTTAGCTTATGCCACAGTATTGCAATGAGGACCTCAGCATTCCCAGATGTTACATTCTTAAGGGCAATGTATGGTATCTTCTCCGTGGGTTCTAATTTACCCCCACAGTAATTTTTCTGTCCTGAGTGCAGCTGGCTTTACTGCAGAAGTGAACTTCCACAGACTTCCATCAAGTAAAAATCTTGAAAAGAGGATCAAATCAGGGAGGTGTACACTTTAATATAGTCAAAGATAGACACACCCC
>NW_008238373.1:50947-76733 GCF_000691975.1 Corvus brachyrhynchos | reverse complement strand
CCCTTCCTACTCTAATTCCTTCAAGTGACTTCAGAACTTAAAGCGTAAGAAAATGGACTGAGAAAAGCTAAATGTTACTAGGGGTGTGTCACTGATACATGCTCTCTAAGAATCTCACACTTCTCTCCCTTTATCAACTAAACCTTTCTTTTTATTGGTTCCGGGGTCCCAGAGATCCCAGCCTGCTTGCTCACTCTAACAACATGTACAGGGCTGGCTGAACAAATCCCTAAATCAATAAAATCGATACTTTAGAGAAGAGCAAAGAAAAAAGTTTTTCTGGGAAAGCAAATAGTCGTAGAGCTGGTCAGAAGCACACAGAGAATATTTTGGAAATCTTGCTTGATTTGACTCTTTTTCAGCTGAGTTGAACCTGACCTATTTACTGAACTGAATCCTTTTCAAAGTATGTCAGAACATATCTCCTATGTCAAACACCTGTATCTATGAATACTTTAGTCTGCAGGCTGATGTACAGCCTCCAGCAGACAAAGTTGTAGAATTTTTAAGTGGCAAATGACTTGGCTCTCCAAAACCAAACTTACCTTAAGTATTTGGCTATTAACCTAGTTTTCTATTTATCTGCTGATAATATGTAAAGGGTGTTTTCAGCCATCAATAAATATGAAACTATTGGACTGGTATTGCAAATATCACCAATGCCAAAACAAACTCCAAAGTAATTAATGTGTGAGTCAGAAAATACGATTCAACCGGACCTCCTTGCTCTCTGTGTGCTAACCATGGCCAAAATGGTGTGAATGACACAATGCTCGCAGCATATCCTTGTAGCTTGATTTTGCTTTCTCTTGAAAAAAAAACCAAGGGCAAAAGCCCCACTTGCTGAGTTGCCTTGTAAGGCCATTCATCACCTCCACTTCACCACGTAAAGATTATTGGAGATACTATTCTTTCCAAAATTAAATACGATATATTGCTAAAAGTGAGAGAGGTACCTATTGTCTGAAATTCTTTGAAATACTAGAAAACCCATTTCCATATAGAAAGTTCTCAAATAATGCAGTGAAATATGGATGGACATGACCTTTTCTATTAAAAGCTCACATTTCTTCCGTGAGAACAGGATATCCATATTTAGAATTGTTTTCACAAAGTCTGTTGCCAGGCCATGGTGCTACTAAAACTCATACCAGAATGCCAAAAAGTCAGTGTTTCCACCATTCTCTAAGGTTATTTATGATGAAGTTAGGAAGGTTAAATGGAATTAAAACTGGCCAGGGATGTGAAAGGCAACAAGAAGGGCTTCTATAAGCAGGTGACAAAAGGAAGACCCGAGAAAATGTGGGCCCATTACTCAATGAGATGGAGGACCTGATTATGCAAGATTCAGGAAAAGGCCGAAGTACTGAATGCTTTCTTTGCTTTAGTCATTACTAGCAAGACTGGCCTTCAGGAAGCCCAGATCCCACAGACCAGGGAGAAAAGCTGGTGGAAGAAATTTGTACCCTTGGTGGAAAAGGATCAGTTCTGGGAATACTTAAGCAATCTGTATACACATAAATCCACAGGATGCACCCATGAACACTGAGGAGGCTGCCAGAGTTCATTGCAAGGCAATAATCTATAATCAATTATGGTGACCAGGAGAAGTTTCTGAAGACTAAAGGAAAGAAAATGTCAGCCCCATCTTCAAAAAGGGAGAGAAGGAGAAACCAAGGAACCACAGGCCAGCCAGCCTCACCTCAGTCCCTTGACAGAGAATGGAGCAGCTAATTTTGGAAAGCATTTCCAAGCATATTAAGGACAGAAAAATCAGCAGCAGTAGTCAGCATGGCTTCACCAAGGGTAAGTAATTATTGACCAAATTGATAAACTTCTATCAAGAAGTGGCTGGCCTGGTGGATGAGGGAAAAAAACATGCATATTGTATACCTGGACATCAGTAAGGCATTTAACACTGTTTCCTGTAAGATCCTCGTAGACAAGCTGCTGATGCATGGGCTGGATGAACAACAGTGAGCTGAAAACTGACTGAATGACCAGGCTTAGAGGGAAGTGCAAATTCTAACTCGGGGTCAGTAACTATTTATGTACCCCAGGGGTCAATACCAAGTTCAATCACGTTTAACATCTTCATCAGAGGCCTAGATGATGGGACAGCTTGCCCTCAGAAAGTTCGTCGATGACACAAAACTGGGCAGGTTGTCCCGCCATCCAGAGGAACCTTGACAGGCTGGAGAAGTGAGCCAACAGAAACTTCATGAAATTCAACAGGGAAAAATGCAAAGTCCTGCACCTGGGGAGGAACCACGCCATGCTGGAAGAAAACCAGCTGGAAAGCAACTTAGAAGAAAACAACCTAGGGGTTCTGGGGAACACCAGGTCGAACATGAGCAAGCAATGCACCCTTGTAGGAAAGAAGTCTAAGAGTATCCTCCACTGGAGAAATTATTGCCAGCAAGTGGCAATAATAAACTTCCCATCTACTTAGCACTGGTGAGGCCATTTTCCAGTTCTGGTCTCTTCAGTACAAGACAAACATGGATGTACTGGAGAAAGTCCAATGTACAGCCACGCAGATGATGAAGAGATTCAAGCATCTCACATGTGAGGAAAAGCTGAGAGCTCTGGGACTGTTTAGCCCAAAGAAGAGAAGGATTGGAAAGTTCTTTCTGGAGCACATAAATACGTGAAGGAAGGATGCAAAGAGGAGCCAGGTGCTTTTCAGCAGTGATAGTACTAGGGACAATGGATATGAACTGAAATACAGTTCTCTGAACATCAGGAAACACTTTTTCACTGTGAGGTTGACTGAGCACTGTCACAGTCAGCAGTGAGGTTGTGAAGTCTCCATCACTAGAGACACCAAAAAAGCCATCTGGACACGGTCCTGAGCAGCTGGCTCTAGGTGACACAAGCTTGAGCAGGAAGGGGTTGGACCAGGTGACCTCCAGAAGTCCATTCCAGTCTCAACCATTCTGTGACTCTGCGAAGTTAAGAGATTAGAAAATTGTATTTGAAGCAAAGTATCGGTGTACTGCTCTCAGACATACTAACAGAAGCAGCCCTGGGCAGTTTTAAACTGGGAATTTGCAGCAGGTTCCTGTGTGTTTTGGGCTCCTGCCAGCTTGGAAGGGTGGAAAGCTCTTAGCAGCTTCTGAAAACATGACTAATCCCAGAGGGCACAGATCTGAGTACCACTTTTGATCTTTGGTTCTGGAAAAGCTTGCTGTACTTGTATTTTGTAAAGGAGAAGGAAGAGGTATTTTTATGTGAAGCTGTTTTAGAAAGAAAACACAGCTTGCCTTGGAAGACATTCATGGGTTTGAATTATCAAAATAATTTTAGAGAATTCCTCTCCCTTTGGTTTTGCAGAGAGAAGATAAAAATTTTAAGTAAAAATATAAAGATAAGATATTTTAAAGAGTGCTTGACTCTTGTGTTGCAAATAAATTTTCCAAATTCAGTGTTTTTTCCTTCCTCCAAAGAACGCTAAATTTGCAAACTCAGCATTACCACTAAAGTCACTTGTGAAACTTTAACTTAGTCCTTACAGTTAAAGTCATCCTAAATTCAAGATGCCTTTGATCTGGTCACCTATAAATTTAGATTTAATATTCATTCGATCTCCCTTCCTAGGCACATGGGTCAGGTCACGTTGTTTATCTTCATAGTGGCTGGACATGAAAGCAGAGACAGCTGCTTTCAGTTCCTCGTATTCCCATGGCTCCTGTATTCTCATGGCTCAGGCCAGAGCCATGCATGCCAGAAAAAAAGCAAGTGCAGGCACATCCCTTTGCCTGAGAGTCCCAAGCTGAATTATTCTCAGTGCGACAGAATGGTGCGGGTGTTTAGCTGGAATCCTCATTGTGTGTTGAACATGCACATTTTGAAAGGCTTTTAATTTCTATTTAGGCAGAGTTTACCCAAGGGACAGCTCCTTTCCTCCTGAGTTGGCACCCTCATCAAAGAACCACAGGGTTCTCTGAGTTGCTTAAGTAAATGGTTGAACATGTACTTTAAAAATGGTAAAACACAGTATTTTCCTTTAGTCTCAAGGTCAGAAATAGTTGATCTTTATTTTGCCCTCCCACTAAAAATCATTCAAAATCAGACACCCACACTATAATATTATAGTTTAAAGCAAAAAAAAAAAAGTGGCACAACCATAAATGCTTCAAGGCACAGTCCTATTCTGGAAAGCATTGGGCAACCTTCCCTTGAGATTCCTAGTAACCTTATGTAGCCTTATTTGTTACATATATATATATATTCATATTCATGCCAATAGCTCATTATGTAAACACATGCTTATCTCTAAAGCCTGGAAACATTTTAAAAAAGAAATCCTAACCACAGCAGTACATATTTTAAGCTTATTGCTCTTCATTCAGTCAAAAACCAGCCAAAATACTCCTGCTCAATTATTTACATGTTTTTCTATCTAGTTTCTGCTAGCTATCATAGTAGTAATTCAATTTTTGATGGTTTTTCATGTTGACCAAAATACTACCGCAAAACAGCACTTCAGGGCCCTCCAGCTTTGCTTTTGCATGAACAGACTCAGTGATTCACCTGGGCTGCTCACGAGTGTGAGGCTGCAGAACGGCTGTATGCAAAACTAGATGTGCAGCTTATCTGCCTTCTCTCCATAGCTTCATACTTCAGTGCCAGCAGGTGGAACAACTGCTGGATAGATTCTCTCACACGCAATGCCAGCATCCTCTGGTACTTCTATAGAAGTCCAAATCAAATGTCACTAAATAATTAATACAAATAAAATAGCAATTGCGTTTTGATCACAGCAAGGGGTTTGTATGCCAAAGAGAGGCGAGAAGTCTGTAGGAAGAGAGGAATGCATCATTGCTTCACAATTGATGGGTTTGACAGATAACAGCAGAGTTTTATTCCTTTGCTTTTGGCATGGTGGGGGGCCAGGGAGTGGCAGGGGGGCACAGGCCCTCCATGGGAAGGCGGCTGTGTCTGAGGAGGTGGCGGTGTTGTGTAACCACACTGACAGAGTGCGTCACAACGTGTGACATGTGGCAGCAGAAGAGCCTTAAATAGCTCTCACCATCTTTTCTCCTCCGGAGGTTTTGAGGAAAATTTGGTTTTCTGAGTAATGTTTTATCCTTCCTAAAATCACCTGATAATATGGCTCAAGCTCCTCTAGAGAACCTCTCCCTGAGTTGTCTGGGAGTTTTAGGGTAGAATTGGTGAGGATCTTGGTCTTTTAAGCCCAGATGTTAAAATTGTGCACCCCAGGGACTATGGATGAATACATGTTCATTAATCCTGGTGTTAAAATTGATCAACGTCCCGTCATGACCTCATCTGTAACAGAAGCTGGGGCTGAATTAATTCTGCTTGCGCTGAAGCCATTATTAGAAAAATGCCTGACAATGACTAAACTTTTTCCAGTGATGGAGCATCCATTGCAAAATACAAAATTTTGTTTAACTGTTAATTATCTTTTGTACTAAAATTTCAACTTTGTTTTTGAAGGTTCGTGAACTTATCTGGATTTATCACCCACTCAGGACTTTGTTATTCATTTGTCTGCTAGACTTCAGAGACCTTATTACCACATTTCTGTTCTTTATTCTTGTACTTATAGACAGTATCCAAGTCACTGTTTATCTCTATAAGCTAAATACATTGAGTTCTTTCACTCTGTCTCCGGGAGCTGCTTCTGAACGTTCCTCATTGCTCTGATCTCTCCAACTTATCTGTGTAGTGTTTGATCCATAACACCAAATTTGGACTAAGCATTCTAGCAGTGCCTGTGCAAATGAGGAATACATAATGTCAGCTGTGCTCCTTAGCATTCCCCTTTTATTACTCCCAGAACTATAGTGACCATATAAGAATGCTAAGCCCACATGTTCAGTTCATCAGTGCCCTGAGTCCTTTTCAGAGTTACTGCATCCTTCTTGTAATTGTGGCTTTTATGTCTCATTTCTGGTGAGTAAGTTTGTGGGGGACAGTACTAAAATGCAGGCTGTTACCCCTACCCAGGAGCGTTGTGTCCTGCTGACCTATGCCCTTTGTGCTTTACTAACCTCAGATTGGGACACGAACTCAGTTTCTGTACATTGCCTTGACTCTTGATATGCAAATTAGCAAACAGCCTCCCAAAACTCTGGTGGGAAGCCCCAAGATCCTGGGACTCAGCCTAAAGTCCCTTTTCTGCCCTCAGAGTTTCCCTCCTCCTTTGCCAGAACACAAAACCCATTTTTCAATGCACTGCTCTGTCACATCTCAGCCTGGGCCAAATTAACTTAATAGATCAGCATTCCCCAGGTCTTCTGAGACACAGCCCAGCAAAAGATGTCTCACTGGTGAGACCCACTCAGAGTTCATGTTTCACAAGCACAGGTCTCCTTTAATTGAATTTATTAAGCTGAGACTTAGTATTTCTCAGGTATTTCAACATCCAGTGTCAGACTACATAAAGCAGCTTGGATTTTTCATCCATATTCAGCACTCACCTGTCACCAGGCCAAGGATGGGGCATCAGTTGGGGCTGTCAGTAGTCTCTGGGAGGGGGACTAGGGTACTAGGGACTTGTATATTTGGGATTTATGGTGAAAGTAGGAAGGTAGGAGCCACCCTGGAGGAGTTTGCTGGTTTGCAAGATATGCAGGCAACAGGGTGATGTAGGATGCTGCTACTGAGGCCGTAGATGGCAACTGCTAGGAATACAAAGGCAACTGCTGGATGGGTGACAACCCAAATGAATAAAAATCTCTTAAGGGGCAGAAAATCAGGAACCAGTGACTGTGAGTTGAGAGCAGAGAGTGAGGCAGCTACAGAGTGCAGATGAGCCTAGGCTCCCTTCGCTCCCTCCTCCTCTCTTATTTCCTTCCTCTTCTAACCTGACATAAGCAACTTTTTCTCCAGGCACTCCTTGTAGACAGCATCAAAGCTGTGCATCCAGAAGGAAAAGGACTGCTGGAAATAGCCTGTAGCTAAGCTGTCCTGGGCAAATAAATGTACCCTCCTATATATGCTCTGGCCATTCGAATACTTAGGGATAGTATTTATCCATTTCTGACTCTTTCTTTCCTTTTCTCTAAGATTGTCTACAGTGCTGTCTTTTATAGCATAGGGGAGATGTATAAAATGTGTCCCCCAGTTTGCTTCCAATCCTTCCCACCACTGCCCTCCAGCTTCATTTGCCATGCAGCAGCAGTCTTTGGTAAAACTTCTCTGAATATACTGCTCAGTGAATAAGCATTAATTAAAAGAATGAGAAGATGAAGATCAATGTTGATTTACAAACAGAAGACAGGAGCTAATCCTGAATAGATAAATAGCTCTGAAATTATATCTAGAAAGTGGATGGAAAGAGAAGAACAAAATATCTGTCAAGTTCTTGTAGTGGAAAAGTAAGACCCAAATTCTGCTTGGCCCCAGGATTTGCATGTCTCATAGAAAAGGCAGGACTAGACAGCTTTCAGGATACCAGTACCAGTGAGGAGTACAATGGGGGTATACCACAAACAGCTGGTTTCTTTTCTGGGCTAAGTTTTTTATTTCAGGTTTAGAAAATGTTTCCATCCCCCTTATGCTGTTATGTGAAATGCTACCAGTGATTCCTGAGATGTGTTCCCTTGCAAGAGCTTTCTCCCCACCTTTGTCCCTGCGCATTCTCCCTTTCAGTCACTGAGACAACTATTATTTCCAAGATCCTCTTCTTATCACAAAAAAATAATCTAATTGCTTCCAGCTTCTCCATCCATTTCTTTCTAATCCCACAAAGAAAATTAGTTTCAGCATATAACACATTTCCACTGAGGTATATGAATGTCATACAGAGGGCAGTGCTGCCTCTTCACAGGCTCTCCTGCTTCCAAATGTTACACCACTCCTTGTATTATGTTTTTAAGCAGAATTTGTTACTTTTTAAGCCAAAGAGGAATCCACTGCAGGAATGAATTTACATTGGCTTTGTGCCACCAAATCTTGAGAACCGAGACATTGAGTTTAACATTTCTGAGACAAACTGTAATGTGTTACAGGTTCTATGTAGCTTAACCTCTAAGGAGGGAGAAAAGGTGTTTGAATGGGGATGGTTTAATAGAAGCAGTATTTAAAAAAAAGACCCAGGCCAGCTGAAGGAAAAGGACCTCCTCTTAGAAAGCAGTGGCAGGAATTTTCTTTCAGCCTTTCAGAAAAGGGCTTTTTCAAACAACAAACTGTGCCAAAATCTGCTTCTCTGTCACAATGCCCATGATTTGCAGCATGATTTGATGCTCGGTGCATGAACATCTGTGAAGTAATGACTGAGGAAGCATAGCAGTAAGTTCCCATAACTCTCTTAATGTTATATAGTGCCATTTCTCGAAGGGAAACAAGAATTTACACTCTAAGGGGTCCCCCAACCACTTAAAGTACATGTCCCTCGAGGTCCCATTAAACAGCCATTACAGTGAGCCTGGGGCTGTGCTGTTCTCTCCCCCCAGCTCTTGTGTATTTTGTGGTTCCTCAGCAGGTTTCCTCATTATTTTGGAGGGAAATGCAGTCAACAGATTGAAGATCAAAAAGAGTCAAAAGCGAGATGTGAAATTTCAGCCCAGTCAGAACGGCACAAGTGCCATTTGATTTCCTCTGCAGAGGAAGCAGTCTAGCGATACACATACAGCTGTGCCTACTGTTTGGCACCTACTGGGAGGTGTTTGATCAGTTCTGTTGCCTACTTAACCATCAACTGATAGATTTGTCTTCCCCTATGTGATAGAGAAGAGGGAAGGGGAGGTCAGTGTCACCTCAAGCTGCAAGACATCAACAGAGAAGTTTCCCCATCTGCTGAGTGTAATTGGATTCCTCTATTCAAAGCCAGAGTCACTACACTCCTCCCTCCTTCTCCTTCCTTACATTTCCAACAGCCAGCCCATTTATTCTTGTGTTCTGCCCTTTCTGAAGGTGTAAAAAACAATGTAATGGATAAAAATAGGAAAAGAAGTAGAGCCACAGCCTGCCCCACAGTTTCAGACACAGAAGAACATAGTGGGCTCTGAACTAGAATTCAAGGGCTGTGCAGTGATGGTACATAAGCCCTGCTTCCAAGCTTTTGGTCCAAGTAAAGCTAACATTAAAACTAACCCTCACCGTAACCCCAACTCAACCTTAAACCTAACCATAACCCTAACCCTCACCTGAACTCAAACTCAAACCTAACCCTGACCCTAACCATAACCCTAAACCTAACACAAACATAGCCCAAACCCAACCCTAACACAAACATAACCCTAACTCTAACCCAACCCTAACCATAACCATAACCACTGTTTAAGGCTGTACAGGAGACCTTTATCTGCATTAGACATGACCCCATTACAGAGCTGCAGTGACAGGACTAGATGAGCTCCAGCCGTGTCCTCCAGCCTCTGCTGTTCTGTGAGTCTGTATCCCAAAAGAGAAGCCAGATTTGGTGGTGTTTTCTCAAAATCCTTGAACAGAGACCCAGCTTTGATAAGAGATTCTAGTAATCATTTTTATGGAACCAATTAAATAAAAACTAACTGCAGAATTCAACAGCCCAGGAGTTTTAACAGGCTTTTTTATTTAATAATATAAGCATTTAATTTTTCTGCTTGGCAGCTTTGTACAAACAGGTGGAGAGGAAAGATCTGGGCTGGCTTAACTTGTGTTTTTTGACACAGCCAAATGTCAATACTCAGAAGTGTGTCATGCAAATCAAAGCCTCAGATCTGAATGGCTTTAGTCTTAAGGAAGTTTGCGTAGAGATACAGATTTTACAGATGGCTTCTATCTTTTCAATGATCTGGCAAAGGCCTTGGGCTGAACTACAGAGTAGTCTGGAGCAGCATGATGCAGACTGAATTAATCTGAAAATTTATGGACAAGGAAAGAAAATGGTGTTGCTTTCCTATACAAAAATTGTCTTTCATTACACTGAAGGCTGATGCTGTCCTAGTAGCCAATTGCTCTTACAATAAAGTACACATTAAGATGTCTGGCAAAGCAGAAGAAAGCCATTCAGGTGTGCCCAGGACAACACACTGAACAAAAGGGAAGTTGTCATTCCAAATTCTAGCCAGTAAAGGTTCATTGAAAACTATTGGTGGATTTTGAGGAATTTGGATCAAGTCATGAGCAGTCCAAATGAAAAACAATTATAGCAATAATAAAGTAACCCTTCCTGAACAGTCTCATGTGCAACACTGAAAGCAAAAGTAAGAATATGAACTACATCAGAGGGAACTTAGAAGGGGAAAAAAAACTGTAGTAGCCAAAATCTACTACAGTTTTCTGTGAAATGTTCCCATTCATCTTTATGAACATTTTTGCACAGCAGTCAACCATGAATAAACCTTTGTGGAGTTCCTTGTATCACAAGGACAAGCAGATTAACAGCAGGTTTTGCATATGTTAAAAAAAAAAAAGTTTCCTCTCTGCTATTGAGCTACACTTGTGCACTAAAGATTGATTCAAACACAAAGTTAGTTTTATTCCAGTTCATATGTTTTGAAGTGGATAGAGGTAAAGTAACACAAACACATGCTAGGACACACATGCACAGAAACTAATAAAAAAATGCAGTTACATACCTAGGTTAATAATAGCTTTGTATAAATTCTCTCAGGCTAGGCGGTGTACTGACTTTACAGTCAGTAAATAACTTTGCATCTCTACTTCTGACACTAAATACAGATTTTCCTACAAGATTAAATACTGAGAATACTGGAAATAACCAACTAGACTAGATCTGTAAATAGGGCATGTAATAGGGTTCAGTTCCCCTGATCCCATTAGCACTTGTGGTATCCCAAGATAAACTGTTTCAACAAAATCTTTGGGTTTATAAAAATGCCTGTATCCTTCTGATAGTTTTGGGGTTTTTTTAAAGGAGCTAATTGGAAATAAGTACTTAAATATGTAGATCTTAGCCTTCCAACACATTACTTCCTGCACTAATAAATAAAAGTAGTAGCACTACATGTCCTCACAGTACCACTAGAGAGTAATTACATTAAAGCCTATGAGAGTCTGAGGCAGAGGTGATGGACACTGCCCAGATGTCACACACTGAAAAGACAACAGTGCATATTGCACTCATTTCCCACCACACCCTGAGGGGACTTTCATAGATGTAGCATTGAGATTGTGCCAAATCAATCATTGCTAAAGTCTGCACAGGCAAATTAATACATTTCCGCCTGGGGTCCACAAAGATCGGCACAGGAATTGTTATTCCTTTATTTTGCATGTGATTTTCTGTATTCTGTGATTTGCTGAGATTTTCACCACAGCACTGAAGAGAAGGTACCTTGGCAAAACCTGGGCCCTGATGCACATTGTCATTACTCTTGGCATTTTGGCAGTGGCAGGGGGAAAGAGGCAATCTTCCCCTGTTTTTCCAGCTTTGAAAGTCGGCATGGCTACAAGAAAGAATTCTGTTTCCTGTCTGCTAGTCAGAAGTGGGTCATCACCGGCTTAGAGTTGGCCAATCTTTTTATTTGCAAATTTTTTCAGGAGCTTAGGAGGACATACAGTAA
This sequence comes from Corvus brachyrhynchos, assembly GCF_000691975.1. Lineage (NCBI taxonomy): Eukaryota > Metazoa > Chordata > Aves > Passeriformes > Corvidae > Corvus > Corvus brachyrhynchos. The sequence goes on along the minus strand of NW_008238373.1, from coordinate 65,247 downwards.
CCAATACGGCTGTGTCCATTCCTGTCGGGCAATGCGAATTGCCCTGCCTCCAGACCATCCTGCTTCTATCCTGAGCAAGCCAGAAAGTGAACAGTCCCTTGGCCTCTTGGCAGAGTTTCTGGTATTTCATCATTTAGGATCCTGTGTCATTGATCTATTTGTTCATATAGATTTTGAACACATCAGGCTTAAGACACATTTGTAACCCAAATAAAACTTTTAGAAGAGCATACATTAGCTTTTAGTCATTCTGGCTACACTGTGTACAAACAATGCCACAGGGAAAAAATCTAGTGGTTATAAATCGTGAGGTGTGACAAGCTCTTGTATGTGTCAACAACTAAAACAATAATTTCTGTAATCAGCAAATACAGAAAGTTAAAGACACAGGGAGATTATCCTTCTAAGCAGTTTCTAACAGGACTTTAATTTTAGACAGCATATCTGATGTCTCTTTTTTCAATCTATCTCATTCATTCATTCATTTGATTATGTCCTGAAAATTGGATTTATGAAAATGAAATCTTCATTATAGTTAGAAGTGGCAGAGTATTTTGAAAGTGAGGGCAATGGCATAGAAAGCAAAAGAGATCTTTGTTCCTAACCTGTATACATCTGTGTGTCTTCACTCATTCCCTATCGATACATTTATTTACAAATAAACCACCAGGCAGACTGATTCTGTTATGAGGAATAGGTCCATTTTCTTTGTAACTAACCTACTTCCTCGTTCTGTAATTTAAATGGATGAGTGCAAGTATGTTAGTGGCCTTACCTGAGGAGACATTTCAAGAGAAGATATCTGAGTGTGATGTACAGTTTAAGTTCAGAGCTTCCTGTTTACAAGCATGCACAGATTTCTATTTTTGTAAAGCAAAGAAAAAAATAATGAGCTTTAGACATAAAACATTTGGTATCATCCTGCAGCTGCTGTTTGCCAGAAATGCTGACAAACCTGTTTGTAAGTCTGCAAGAACCACATGACACAGTATGATTCACGTTCATGTTGACCTTTGTCTAGTTTGTGATTGAAAACAATTAAAATTACCAGAGTCAACAGAGTGAAAACTATGTGGAGTAATTGAGTTTGGTTTTTTATGCCTCTAACTCTATTTCTGTGTTTCATCATTCTGGCTTTCATGTGCACAGAAGCTACTGAACCATTCATGCGTGCTCATGTGAAGATCTAGATTCAGTGTGTTTGACAGCTCGGGGAAGTCATAAGGCAATGTTGTCAAATAATTGCAGAGAAGATGCAAGAGGCATTAACTAAACTGTCAATAAGCTACAACATTAATGTAAATTATCAAATCAAATTTGTCGAGTATAAACATGCATTTTTCTTAATGGAACAGCGTTTGGATATTCGATTATTAATTTCACTTCCAAGACAGCGAAGTAGAACAACAAAAATTGTATTAATGTTTCCTTAAAAACAGACTGTCTTTAAATATTTAGTCAGAAACTATTGGACTAGGACACTTTATTTTTAAGGAACACCTTGATTACACGATTTCTTCCTTGCTCACATGGTGTCCTTCAGTCAGGTGTTCAACACCTCCTAGTGCTGGTGGAAGGTGATGACAGCCCCTCAGTGATTCAAAGGGTGAAATTTTTGCCACTGGGTAATGAGAATGTCTAGATGTACATCTAGGTGTGCATGAATTAGAACGAGTTGCTGGCATTCAGGTGGCCCCAGTCATCCCTGGTGCATCCTTTCCTTCTGTATTTGCAAGACACCCACAGACCTATTCCTAGTAGGGTTCAGAAATGACCCTGGTACAACATATTAATAAGAAAAGCATATACCTTCAAGAGGAGGGAATTTATCTTCTTTCTATCAACAATGACCTTGGAGTTTGCATAATCTCTGTTTGGGTTGTGTTTCTTTAAATGAGAGCTTTAAAACTTTTTTTTAATGGTTGCTGTTACGAAAAGTGCAAGAAACAGCATGTCTGAAGTCTCGTATTTCCCTGAGCTGGACACAGCACTTTGCTGAGGCGAGTTCAGCGCCAGAGCTTGGTGTGGTGCGTAAGCAGAGAGGCAGCCTGCAGTCTTTAGATGCTGGACCTCTGAATGCCAACTTACGGTGCCAGGAATCTCAAAAGCAAAATATGCTGCTGTTACAAGTACTTAAAAACCAAATAACACTGGCCACATTAATTTATTGCTCTATGAAGGAGTTTTATTACCACTTCTTCACAGAGGGCTATCAAATTTTGTGTCACAGTCAAAGATAAGATCTTTAGCTCAGGAAGTCCCTTAGCTGGTCTTATCTTAGTAGTGTAACCCTTCCGATGACTCATGTGTGGCTTGGTTACACTCACATTACTCAAACAAGAGAAGAAACTTAATGTTTGGAAAACCAAAAACAAAACCGAAGAGAGGAAGATTATTGGCATGAAAATGTTCAAGAGCTCTCAGCACTTCTGAAAGTATTGTTAAGGAAAGTGGCCTTATAGATTTCCTACTTTTTAAATTATTTTTTTCATTCAAATAAAATCTTTATTCTATACAAAGATGTTTCTTCATGCTTGAGTGTTTTTTAAAAGGAAGTAAGTTTACACGTAATATTTTATATCTCCATAGCTTCTATTAACTGATACTACAGTGAGTGGATTAGGATACATACTCTAGATATTATGGATAGCATACTCTTCTTGTGAAAGTGTCTTTAAATACAGGTTTTTAGCTTTGACTTACAACATTTTTTCATAGCAAACACGTGTCTTTTATTTGTCATTTTTCATGACCTTTTCTTTCAAGAATGTCTGCCCGTATGCTGACATTTTGTGTTTGTCATCCCTTAGACTTTGTAATCGCTGTATTTGCCTTCTAGTGCCACAGAGCTCATTCGTAGAGCCATTTCTTTTTATTGCTATATACTCTAAGGCTTTTCCATCATGCTCCTCCCTGTAGCATTCCATTCACTTACAGAAAAAAAACGTAAAATCTTCATTTTTGCAAGAGTGACTAAGGCATCATTGCCTTGGGTACTTTTCTCCTTTGCTGCAGAAACGAGCAACAACTAGTCATGTCATGAATACATTTTATCTTTAACTTACTGGACTTTTCCAGCTTAAGACCACTGGTTTTTGCCATTACACCCACCTGCTTCTTTGATGGCAGTTAATGTCCCTCTTATTTCCTCATCTCTGTTCCAAAGTCAGTGACTATTTCTGTTCTTTGTTTTTTCCTAGTGAGAGGAAATGGGAGAAAATAAAGAAATATATCAAAAAGATATGTTTATGTTTTGGGTTTTTTTTTTGTTTTGTTTTACTTATCCCTCCTTCTAAAATCTCCAGAAGTATAGTCATGCATAAAATATTTGTTTTTCCTTTGAGAAAATTTGTATTTTTGAACATTTGTGCTTCAGCATATAAGCCAGTGATCAACTGATAGGGTTAAAAAAAATTCCATATTATTTTTTACATAATTTTCTTCTACATAGTTTTTCTAATCTTACCCTGAAACAGCCAGCAGTTTTTACATTTTTACAGAACAAGACAAACTGATGTCTTATGTGAAGGGTTTCCTTGGGCATATAAAATAGAAACGTACAATGGGAAATCCCAGCATAAAATTCAATCATGCTGCTTCCTTGAGGCTTTAACATGAAAATAACCTAGAACACATTGCTTCCTAATTCAAGCTTCTACAATCCTGTTTATCTGTCTGTTTCATGGGTAGTGACCTCCTCATAGGGAATAAAAATTACTATTCAAGATATTATATCATTTAGATGCCTAATTCATGGACAAAGACCCATTGTCCTTGACACAACAAGGATCACAAGACATCCTCTCCCTCTGTAAAAGCTTGGGTGAAGTGAAAAGACTAATAAAAGAATAAAGAAATTGTCTTTATTGATCAAAATATGCTCGGAGCATACTGTTGTCCAAAGCTTGTAGGCATTAGAGCAAAGGAAAATTTTATATTACAAGGAAGATAGGGGAAAAAAAAAATGAAGTGGCTTCGTGACTAATCATGGACCTTTCTTTTAGAACATGAAGCCTGCCAGAAACACAAAGCCTCCATGTTTGAAGGTTAACAAGGGAAATGTAGGCTGGCCAGAGGCTGGTATTTTCATAAGAAATGAGAATAAGTGCATATGACCAGGATGGGCATCAGCAGTCTTACAGAAGGAAATCAAGCAGCGTGGTTCAGTTAGATAGGGAATGGAAGTGCGGGATGGGGAGCACGGTGAAATCTTGGTGGTCAGTGTGGGCTGGATGGGAGCAAGGCTGAGACTGCATTTCACAAAGAAATAGGGAAGGAAGTTGCAGAAGCTGACATACGAAATGAGGGCCCCACTTTAAGGAGGATGAGCAATGCATTTAATTAGAAACACAATGCAATTTTTTTTTTTTTTTTTCTAGCTCAAATATGTGTGAAAACTTTGAGAACAGGTGAAGATGATGATGACAGTTGTCACAGGTCTAGAACATGGGAATAGAGTTTTAGCCATACTAAAAAATTTAATAAGAAGTGGCAATATTATATCATGATCTATTAGATTAATATGGGTCTCTGTTGCTTGCCAGGGCTTATTTTATTTTCTATAATGCAAGTTACGTCAGTGTAATGCAAGCTGAAGGCAAAGAAACCTATTCTTCAAGGAGCATACTTCCTAGGCAGTAGTGTTCCAGGGATTATTAGCTATGCACAGATATGACTGCTCTGATGCCTTATAGCTGACATTAGACAGATCTTCACATCAGTGCTGTCTCATTAATTATTGTACCATCAAGTATTTTTTCATTGTTAGAGTTTTATATTACATAGCTGCCCTCCTATGGTTAAGAATTAATCTCTACCTCTGCCCAAACTAGGAATATATCATACCAACATGCACCTTAACTGAATTCAAGTAATGCTATGAAAAGGTATGAAAATATAAATATATCTACTATCTATTTTAAAAAATATAATAATATTGTAAATAGCATCCAGGCTAAAGTACATGATCACATAATTGTTAGGGATTAAAATATCTACTACATTAGTATATCTATACTATATTGCAGTTGCTGTAGGAGGTCTTTAGAGTTATCAGGTTATATTCATTTTTGAGTCCAGATTTCTAACAAAAGAGTACCTTGAATTTTTCAGTTTGTGCAAATGCAAGGGTCAATGAATTACAAATTCTTTGTAATCCTGAAGATACAGGAAAAAGATCAGGAAAGGTTTTGATTAAAAAAAAAAGGCAGATGTCTCTTGGAAATGGTCCCATTTTCATTCTTGTGAAATTAGACAACTCCAATGAGATGATAAATTTTCTGAGTCTCCCTGTTTTCCATTTTTTTTTTTTTTAAGGAAGAAAAACAAAGCAATGTTCAGTTGCACAATCAGTTTAAAAAAGTTTTTTTGTAAATCTTGGAAGGTCCATCTGTTCAAAGGTCAAATAGCAAATCAAAATACTTAATATACAGTGTTCTGCATAAAATCATTTTTTACATGAAATATGCAGTATTTCCTCTTAAGCATTAATAGAAGTCATTAAAAAACCCCAACAAACCAACCAAAAAACCCAAACAAAAACCCCAAAACAAAACATCAAACAAAAACAATCAGGGCATTGGGGAGGGAGACTTCTTGCACAGCACTTACCATTATGACATGATTTTTGTACATAGAAATGTGTAAAACACAATAAAAAAGTACAAGTTTTCAGAAGCAAGATTTACTAAGTATATCAGCATCTCAGTCTAGTTTTTAACCAGACAGGTTTTTCTTTTTTCAAATATTTCATAAGTGAAGCAACAGAAAGCATGATCTTTTAACTGAAAGTTGTCAAGGAATATTGAGGTATAGAAGTCCACAGAGACAATTCAGAAGAGAAAGATAAATTTCAGCTTTGATTATGCTTTATTCTAAATAAAACAAGGGCTCCAAACTGCTTAAGAAATTATAGCCCCAAAACTGCAAATCATTCTATTTTTTTCTAGTGTTATAAAATTGCAAGATCTTGCGAGGGATTGGAAGAACACTACTTAAGGTAAAAGGTAAAAAATTTTTAGCTGTAGTTTAGGACTGGAAGAGTAAAGTACACTCCAGATCCTGCAAGTTCTCATCTCCCCTTTTAACTCTAAAATTATGGTCAATTTTTGAGAATTTGATGAGACTGTTCAGAGGAATAAAGTTAAATATATGCATAAACAGTGGCAGCAGAGGAGTGAAAGAGATCACAGCATTCCCTAGAACACAATACCATGAATGTAAGAAAATTGTAATTTGACATTTTCAGTTGTGTTTTCCATCAGCTTTGTTTTTGCCATGCTTTCAGAGCATGCCAGGGAAATGCAGGCTTAAGAAATTTTGATACAGTCCCTTTGCTTTACAATGTTTGGTATGGTTGTAAAGACATTTATATTTCATCAAATTTAGGTCTTACTTTTTGAAGGATTATTTTTCATCTCTCATTTAAAAAATCGAATTTATTTAGCTTATTGAACCTCTGTTCCTGATATCACAGCCAGCTGCTTACTAAAAGACCAATGTGCTTTTATTGCTGCCTATGTTTTACATCTGTTTATTGTAGAATGGTAGGCAGTTAATTCCTCCCTTTCAAAAAGTATAACATACTCAAAGCTTTTACTACAAAGTACCAATAAAATAAAGACAACAAACCAATAAAACACAATGAATAATGGTAATGCAATAAAATACAAACTACCTTTTTACTTGCTTGCATTGAGAAGCAAGAACTTTAGCTAATCTTTAAATATGCACATATGAAGAAAAAAGTTTTCTGACATACTGAGCTATGTGACAAAGAATTAATAGTGTCTTCAAAAGAAGTTATCAGACATTTTAATTTCTCAGAGTAGGCATGTATACAAATTAATATTTCCAACATCAGTTCCATAATTTTGTTCTGAAATCTTTAAGAGTCAAAAGATTGTCTGCTTTTCTTTTTCCCATGCTGTTTCTCTGATGCCACTTACAACATTCTCAGAAAACAGGAACTCGTCAAATGTTATCTTAAGCATCCATAAAATCTTGAGAAATCCATACTATTTCTACAGCCCTGTGTTTCCTGGAAATATAAGCCATCAGACTCAACATGACAGAGACACGTGTACCAGCATGCTCTTGCTGACTTCAGCAGGGACAGTGAGCCCTGTGCTGGGTAATGAACTGGCCATCTCTAACCCTGTCAAGCTGGGGGAAGGAAAAAAAAAAGAAAGAATGGAGAAGAAATAAGCTTTTAAAATGACCTTGTGAATGGAAAGAGGAGTACTGTTATGAGGAAGAGGCGCTGAGTCAAACCTTAATGGTTTATGTTCCATTTTCTTCTATATCAGTCTGGCGAATCAGCGTTTCCTCAGTTCCACATCTTTGTTATGCTACCACTTTCCCTCCAGCCATCCTTCTGGTCTATTTTAACTGGATGCCCTTCAGTGCAGGGTCTCTTGTGTGCTCAAACAGCTTCCAGCTCGATGTGGGCTGGTGCTCTGCCAGAGACTCCAGGGACAAGTCTAATAAGCCGTGTTTGTATTACTTGCCATTCAAATTGAGCTTTGTCCAGCCCTGCCCTGAAAAAGGCAGTGAATTGGACGTGATAGTTTTTATGGAACTGTAACTGAGAATTACAGATCACAAAACAAAGACAGTTGGCCAGGTCTCGTCTCTGTCACTGGAGGATGTCAGGGGTAACTCAATTAAACATAACTGAATTCCACCAAAGCGGAGGAATGGAAATTCTGAACTGATGCCTGCGAAGATGAATGCATGGCAGAGAAGCAAGGGCCCAGACTGTGTCTGAAGCAAAGATTGCTGGCAAGGTGGCTGTAAAGTTGGTTAAGAAGGGGTGTTAAGTGTGAGATGAAGGTCAAACTGAATCAGCAAACTTTTAGGGAGAACATTAAATTTCAATGAAGTGGCAAGATGAGAACAATGCACATTAGCCTGTGGAGACAGAATTGGTTGTGTTGTTTTATATGACTTGCAAGAGGTGTGTCTGAGATTATAACATTGGATCAGAAGAACACAAATAAGGTGTTTTTTCACACTACTAGAAAAATCCAATACAATCGGGCCAAATAATGTAAAAATGCTGGTAGTATATTGAGCTTGTAAGTCCACATTATAGACCTCATTTCTCATAGTATCACCTCTTTACTCTATGGGCCTTTTTTTAATGGAAAACACTTCTTATATCGCTATGCATAAACTTTCTCCTTTCAAAATTGCTTTTGAATGGCAAGCTTTCACCTGGCTCTGAGTGGACATATTATCATAGAAAGCTTATTTAAAAAATATATTTCTAAAACTATCAATACTTCATGGGGATGTGAAAAGCAACCAGTTCAAAAGCATTGAGTGTCTTGTACCAGTCTGCCTCTGTTCAATGGGATGCACCAGCATCCCTCAGCAGTGGCACCCAGGGCAAGCTGTGCCCATATCACAAATTGCAGCATCTCAGACACCAAATGCAGTTTCTCACATGGAACTGTTGCTTCTTAAACAACAGGAAAAGGAGAATGGGGTTTCCTGAGGGACTTCAGCCTTGGTTTGTTCGTGTGCTCAGGTGCAAGCAATGCTGCTGAAATGAAACCTCCACGGACAGTTCCTCCAGCCCAGAAAGTACCAGGCCAGATTGGGGCACCCAGTTGGGGAAGGACTGATGATTTCCTATCTGGTCTTACGGGCTGCACTAGGCTATGGGGAAAAGACTACCTTTTCATTTATGAAGGAGGTTTTTTTGAAAGGCAACCATCTCCCATGTAAAGTTTGTTAATTTGCTTCTCTCTTTGCCTTTTTAACTAGAAACACTCCTTACTGCAAAGCCGCTGTCTCAAGAGTATCTATACAGCTCCCAAACTCCTAGATTCCTCACAATGTGTAATGCTGAATGTACCAAATGCCATGAAACATTGTTTCATCAATAGCTTTCCTATGATTGTCTCCAATAGGGCTGAGCCCTCTTGTCTGTGTTTGCTAGATGTTTTAATGTAAAACAGGAGTTTGTTCTGTATCAGATATTTTAATGTAAATTATGGTGGCTGTTGAAGGTGCCAATTAGACTGACAAGCCTATAAGTGCAGGTCTCACTTTGCACAATTTAAGTAACATGTTACTTCTGTTATTGCATTGAGGCAGCTGTCAGAAACTAATCCAGCTTGTGGGCCTCATCCCACAAGGCAGAGTACCTGCCTACCTCATATAGGAATTTAAAACCTAAGTGTCATGTTAGTAATGAAAAATGTGCTGATTGAGGAGGGGGAACATGGAGATAAGGATGACTCAATACTACTTATCCTGAAACAAAGCAACCCCGGCTTGTCTGCTACCTGAATTTTAACAAGCACATGGTTTTTGTCTTCTTTAGGATAAGAGATTGTTTTGAAGGAGAGGAATTTTTGGTAGCTCTCTCTTAAATGAGAAGAGAGCACAAGAAAACTGGTATTACTGGCAAAGGTGAGGAAGGGGTCAACAACAGAAACAAGAGAATAGTCTAGGCAGGTATTTCACAGCAAAGAAAGAGAAAGGGTTTGTAGTGGATTATAGCTGAAGTGACAAGCAGTGCTGCTAAAATTTCTTTTTAGATGGATAGTTCATTCTACCAATGAATGCAACCCCTCCGGCCTTCCTCAAGACAGTACTGACAAGCCAGGAAAAGGATTGTTCTAGTAGCCTTCTGGTCATAGCACGGGAATAAGAAATTTATCTATTAGGGTAGAGAGGAGAGGTAGCAAATTTTCAAAAGGTTATAGAGGAAATAACGGGAAAACTTCATCTCTGGTGTAGCTTTAGCATCAAGGAGAGAATTATTGTAAAGAGGAAACTGACGAAGAAGATGGAGTGATTTCTGCAAAAGAAAAAACACTCTTGTCAAGCAAAGATTTGGAGATCTGTTTTGTGCCTGTGGTGACAAGACATCCATAAAGAGATTTGGAGATTCAGGCCAACATTAAGATGTGATGAAATAGGGAGTAATTTAAGTTAGCCAAGGTAAGCAGAGGAAATTACACTAACTAGCTATTTGCCCAGTTTCAGGGCTGCAAGTGAGTTGAAGTGATATAAACAAGAATATTGCTGCAGTTAGCCTCTTCCATGCCTAATTTGTCAACTGCAGTCATTGCTCTCCATGGCACCATCACAACCTCCACAGCAAATGACTGCAGTGCTACAGACTGAGGTGTATGTGAGGAATAAGCAGCAGAAAAAGATTAGCCCATCATTAACAATTTTGTTTCTCAGAGAGAAGAATTCCACTCAGAATTTCTTTTTATATGCCCTAAGTTTTGTATTTTCAGGAAAGTTAATTTTTTTTGCAGATATTAGTGAAGGTTTTATCTTTTTCTCTCAGAGACTTCTGTTTAAATGTGCACTGTCAGTCCAGCAAGCCTAAGCTCTAGTCGAAAGTAATTTGTGTCCTCTGCAGTAATAACGACCACCAGTTGAAGTGTAACTCTTCTCTGTGAATCATGGTATGGCTCAGATAGCTTTCCCATTATCACATTGGTTTTACAAATGAGAATCCTAAAATAGGGCTTTTTAGGCAGAAAAAATATGCCAATGTAGAAGACTTGTTCAGGAAGAATTACATATAGATAGTAGCAATTTCTTTTAGGACCATAAACAAATTCTCTGCTGTAGATGTGATCAGTGCAAACACAAAACAAAGAGAAACTGCAAACCTTACACGGAGACTGCTGCCATAAAAGTCTTCAAATGCCACACTAATTCTGCCATCAGAGCAGGTACTGAAGGCAGTATGATATTTTTCAGGAGAAATTTCAGAAGTCTGAAAAGTATCTTATGGGTCTTATAGGAAGTTTATTTGGAATTATGTTTGTGAATTTTCTGTGCACTTTAGTTTTCGTCCAACTATCATGTTATGAAAAAAACTCATAAAAATTTCTTCCAATTAGCTAATTAATTATTCTAAGAGATATTCGAAGCATTTTTTCTTCAGTATATTCTCCAGTTCATGAAAAAAGCAACTTTCAAACAGGTAAACATTTCTGCAGAGAAGCTATTGATTAGTTGTGTGCAGCTCTCTTACTGTAAGTCAACGATTTCAGTGTCCTTGAAACAAAATGTCTGGCAGCTGTTTGCGATCTAGCAAGTGTGTCAGCATAAGTGACCTATATATCAACCTTTCACTTTGCAACCCTCTGCTGATTGTGAAAGAAGCATGAAAAAGTTCCAAGAAGTTCCAGTTCCCCCACTTAAAGTACTACAACATGTGGGTGTTTCGGATCTACAAGTTTTTGAGCTATTAAAAAAAATAAAAAAGCTGAAATTTCATAAGGACAAACGTTTGCATGGTTTCCTGTAATTTTCCTTTGAGGAGAGTGGGTGCTTCACTTTAGTAATCTTACCTAAGGTGCAGTGGGCATATTTTGAAGTGTATCCCCTATTTTCTTCATTCCTTAGAAAGTTTTAGGATCACTTGTAGTAAAACTGTGATTTTCAAAGGGTCTCCTTATACTTCAGTGCTCAGCTCCAGCTGAAACAGGACCTGAGTGCCTAACATCTTTTCGATAGTTGTACTGGCATTTCTAATTCTAGTCCCAAGAATGACCAAATGATATGCAGGAGCTAAGACAAAAGCCTAGATTTTACTTCTTAAAATCAAGACCAGTTTATCTAGATACTTTTATGTAACTCTTCAAAAGGAGATGGTAAAGTTTTTAAACTTTCTGCCCATTGACACTAAATTATGCTGTGGTGATAAGTAGGTAACATGGCTAGTGTCACACTAAAGTCTGTTTCTCAGAAAGACAGGAATGACAAAAGTTAACAGAGATCACATAAGAACTACTGTTCTACTGAGGAAGATAGTTTCATAGTGCTAGTTTCCTTGGGTAATTGCTGTGTTATATTTCATTTCAAAGGCTGAAGTTCTGAAAATTTTGAAAATCCTCAGCCAATTTGAATGAAAATATTTATGTTCTGAATCCTTAAAAACACAGTGAAATCAGTGAGAACCTCTTCATTTCTGTGTTTCTTTGTTGGTCTATGTAAGTTTCTCTTTGCAGAAGGCATTGTAGACACTACAAAATCTCTTCACCGACAGTAGATTCAGGGCACTGCTTCCTGTCAGCAAAGTTTCCTTGGCTCATCAGGTCAGATGATGACAGGCTGGTGTATTTGGTTTGTGTGGAAAGGTTTTGGTAACAAGGGGGTTACAGGAGTGACTTCTCTGAGAAGCTTCCAGAAGCTTCCTCTATGTCCAGTGAAGCCAGTGCCACCCAGTTCCAAGACAGACCTGCCACTGGCCAGGGCTGAGCCCATGGTGGCAGCACAGCTGGGACAAGGTATTTAAGGAGAAAGAAGTTACTGCACAGAGCAATTGCAGCTGGAGAAGAGATGAGTGAGAGTCTGTTAGAAGACCAGCCCTGCAGGCACCAAAGTCAGTGCAGAAGGAGGGGCAGGAGGTGCTCCAGACACCGAAGCTGAGATTCCCCTACAGCCTCTGGTGCAGACTATGGTCATGCAGGCTGTCACCCTGCAGCCCATAGAGGACTATAGTGAGGCAGAGATCCACCTGAACTCCTAGGAGGACCCCATGCCAGGGCAGGTGGATGCCCAAAGGAGGCTGTGGCTCCTTCGGAAGCCTCTATTAGAGCAGGTTCCTGGCAGGATCTATGGCACCATGGAGAGAGGAGCCCACACTGGAGTAGGTTTTCTCACAGGACTTGTGACCCTGCAGGGGACCCACTCTGGAGCAGTTCACAATGAACTGCAGCCTATGGTAAGGACTCATGCTAGAAAAGTTCATGGAAGACTGTATACCATGGGAGTGACTTCATAGTGGAGCGGGGAAGAGTGTGAGGAGTCCTTCTCATGAGGAGAAAAGAGCAGCAGAAATAATGAGTGATGAAGTGACCATAAACCCCATTCCCCTGTGCTACAAGTGGGGGTAGGAGGTGGAGAGAATTGGGAGTGAATTTGAGTCTGGGAAGAAGGCAGGGGTGAGAGAAAGGTGTTTTTAAGATTTGATTTTATTTCTCATTATCATACTCTGATTCAATTGGTAATAAATTAAACTATTTTCGTCGAGTCTGTTTGCCTGTGATGGTAATTGCTAAGTGATCTCTCCTGTCCTTATCTCAACCCCCGAGTATTTTGTTCTATTTTTTCTCTCCTCTGTCCAGCGGAGGAGGGAGCGCAATAGAATGTCTTTGGCTGGCACCTGGCATCCAGCCAGGGTCAGCCCAGCACAGCTGAATTTCCCACATGCCCATAGTGGACCAGTATTACACTCAGGGCACCTCATGATAGAAAACAGACCTCTGACCTGAGTAAGAAGAGTTCACTGAAATGGTGCATCAACAGTGGTACCCTACTCCAGCTGATATATAAGCCCAACCCAATGAGATAACATGCTTCTTTGATATGACACCACCAGTGAAGAGGCACATAAAGGAGTCACAATAACAGGGTGAAGTATAATTATTGTTTCTGAGGTTTTGTCAAGCATCATACTGGGACAGCGTGTGTGTTGTGTTGCCTCACTCTATGCACGGCCCTCCCAGGACTGTGTATTATTTCTCATAGCATGAAAAGATGTGATCTTTACAAGTAAATGGCAGGTGATTTTCTGCCAGCTCACTGGCAAGCATAACTTCTCCTCCATGAACTTTGGATTCTTCCTGTGAAGCTGTGTCCTTACTAAGGATTACATTGCATGTGGCAGTACTGACCACAAAGCTCCTGTAATATATGCAAAGCTGAAAACATAACTCAGTCCCTTTGGGGTGTTTTCTACAGCAGATAGAAGGAGCTTGATTTTTTCCAGATTTTATCCTCCTTTTTTTACCTGGAGCTCTTTTTTCCAGAGCATTTCTTTCCTCTGGCTGCATGAGAGTACCCATTCTGCATGGATACCTCTGTGACCCTATGAAAAGGTGAGTGTAAAATGGACAACCAGAAATTCTATTTAAAGATCAGTGGCAAGGAATAAAATGGAAGTAACGGAACTGGCCAGAAGGCACTGACATTAGATGGGAATCTTAATATTCCTCCTTCCTCATCTTGCTGATGTTTTAAAGTCTTGGAAATTATCCTTCAGGGTGAGTTTAATGCGCAGAAAGTAAAGACTTATCCACATGACCCTCATTAGCATTTATGGGGAGTTGTTTTGACTAATGGTCTGGGAACCTTGCTGCTGGAGCTTGCAAAGTATAGCAGTGGAGCACAATTTATGCATTACAAGTCCAAGGATGGCAGAAGCTTCTTGTTGTCTTTCACAGGAAAGAATGTTGAAGGATAGGTATGCAGGACAAAGCTTGCCTGGAGTTACTGCTGAAGGAGCCATTGTAACTCTGACTTTATTTTTTTTT
>NW_008238373.1:10985-50814 GCF_000691975.1 Corvus brachyrhynchos | reverse complement strand
CCTGCTGAAAATACATCTGCAGTTCATATAAACCCTCGTTGAGGTAACTACAATGAATAAACACTAACAATAATAATGAACATCATGCAGGACACGGAGATCTACTGGGTAAGGCCTTGGCACTGAGGCTTGCTCTGAGCTCCACTCCATCCTGTCAGCACTGCTGCCTTCTAGGCAGTCAGTTCAGCTTGGCCTCAGGGAAAAAAGCAGGCAGAGAAAACTACAAGGTCATTTCAGGGCAAATGCTGGATAGAAAAAGCAGAAAGATCTACCAGAAACAGCATCTTCTAATGCGGAGGCAAAGCTCTTTGGCCTTTGAGAAGTAAAGAAAAAGCTGCCTGAACGCAACCCCAGTTGCCCCTCTCCCTGGCAGGATCTGTGCAGGCACTGACTGCATTGCAACCACCACAAAGATCTGGAAGGGAGAGCCCTCAGCACAGCCTTGACACTGCTCCAGGGAGGTGATAACCATGTGCCTGTTAACAGTGCAGGGCTCTCACTCAGCACCACTGCTCTTCACACCTTTTAACTAACTTCCTTTACTCTCAAGGATTATTTTTTATGAGCTGAGCACAAGTACAGGTGGACTTGAGGTTTATAAGGTTTGGTACAGAGAAATAGACTGCCTTCTTGATTTGCATTCTGCTGTAGCAACAGCCTCTCACTTTGCAGTGGATGAGAACAGAAGATCAAAAGTCTATTTTTAGACCGTCTGAAATTCACTCTACAGATGTTGCTCTTAACATGATGCTTTCAAATTAAATCAATTTATTTTTAATTTCACACACATACTACGTTGTTTCTAGAGCTTGCAAGTCACAACTCCAGCTGAACATAAAACCTCAAATCTGTACCGAGGAAAAGAAGCCTTATTTAGTTTTTAATTTTAAAAAGTAGATCCCCTACAACAGACATCTTGCAGAACAGTTTTTCTGACTAAACCTTGTTAACACACATGCTTACCTAATGAGAATTTAATAGGTGTAGAAGATACAGTACTGTGCCTTGATTCACAATCAGTAACCAGGATAAAACTTTCCAGACTGTTTCCCTGAACTAGATAGTTCCAGATATTTCAGGAGTCCCCATGGACGTCCAAAAGTTATCCATGAAAACAAGTGACACTTTGAGATTTGAATTTGAGATTATTTGCTGTGCTTGCATATGTAGCTCTCAGCGGATGAAATTTAGTTAAAATGTCATGGCATTATTAGGATTTTTGTTTTTAAGAGTGTCTCTGAAACGCCAACAAATAGCCATCTGCTTTGCAAACTCTTAATTTTTAGTGTCCCATGTGCTTGTGACTCCTCAAAACTTCGGCAATTTTTCCTCAGGCATTTAAATATTAATTTATTTAATGTTGACTCATTCCACTTAATACACTGAATTAAGAGAATATTGCAAAGTCACCTTCACATAAAATGCAAATAAAAACATTCCAAGGGAGAGGAATGTGCCTCCCTAGCTGCCCCTTTAGATTTGAACAGTTGGGTAGGATGTGAATCCTTGAGATGTCATGGTTTGCCATTTTACTGAAAGAAGAGTATTTGCAATTTGGTACATGACACTGCAAGAAATGATACTTAGCTGCAAGGTGGCAAAGGAGGGAAACTGAGGACTCTGCAAGCAGCTGTGTAGTGGGAGCAAGCAGGGGGACCGGCCCACACCCTCACATGGAAGCAGTAGCAGCAGCTCCTCACAGGCAAAGGAAGATGCTGGCTGGCTCACTGGCCAGACTGCCCTGGGCTACTAGGACAGCCTTCAAAGCCCCAGTGCTGCCATTTTTACCAGTTGCTGCTGGCTATATGACTGGTTGGAAAATTTCTGACAGAATAATGTTTCCACTAAAGAGACAGTTCTATTAAAATTGACACATTTCAAAAAAAGAATGACAGAGTTAATTCATTTGGACTTCTCCCATTTGAAAAATGAGGCTTTTCATTTCAATTCTCTGCCATGAAAACAGAGAATCTCAACTTCTACCATTTTGATTTACTGTGCATTTAAATACTAAATGAGTTGCTATATACACATAATATAGATAGATAGTATGCTCACATTACAGTGACCTAGTGATTTAACTTTATAAAAAAGGCTTCACAATGCAACCCTTTTGCTAGCAGATTCTACAGTCTATTCATATGAAGTTTGAAAGATGAGGCTTTAAAAAACAAAAAGAGAAATCAGATTCCCCTATGTAATGCAGCTAGTCAGGTTCCTGTGCACCTGAGCATGGGAACCACTGACCCAAGCTGTCATGTACTGCAGGGCAGATGCTTGGAGGAGGCTCCTGATTTCCATGGGCTTGATCACTGTCCCCAGCTACTCTGAGAACCCAACATGACTATTGCTTTCTTTCCTCTCCACTTGAATCTGTCAGTATGCTCCACTCTGATGGAAAGCCAGGGCATGCAGGACTGACCACAGCTGCTCATCAACCAGCCCCCATGTCCTCCTACCTCCTCTGGCTTTCAAATTGGGATGCAGCCATTTAGTTAGTGGCTGGCCAGACATAGCTGTTAGAAATGTGATAACACAGCAAGGCTGCAGGACCCAGCAATGTGGGTGTAATTGAACAATTATGAGTGAGGTGTAGGACATTTCCTGGGGAGCTGCTAACCAGCTGGGAGGAGTTAATGGCCCACAGTGTGCTTTGGCTCATTAAATGCTAGCAGACATTAATCCCCAGAGGACATTCCTGACCGGAGCTGGTGTTGCTGTTTGAAATGAGATGAAGCTGTATGTTGTTTTCTGTATGCCTACCTGTTTCTCATATGTGTTATGAGTTTGGTGGTGATACCTTTCTCTTTGCCAGAATGAGCCAAAGGGGGTTCTAAACCTCCTCCATAAGACCTGGTAAAATTCCTGCAGTCACCAGGGAGTAGGTGGGAGTAGGCTGTTCCTCCACAGCAGTGCCAAGTTGTGCTAATTCCTGGCTCATGGGCCAACCTCGGATTCCCTTACTGAGTCTCAGTTCCACACTGGCAGGGAAGTTTTCTCCTTCTCCATAAACAATGCAATAAATTGTGAGAAAGGGAAATGGAGAGAGAACAATTTATGTCATCTTCTAAACCTATTGAGGGAAACTTCAAGGAGTTCTGTAATGTTTAAACTAAAACTAATTATTCCTTAAAGGGAGCTGTTCCACAAACTGTTTCTGAGGGAAAAAAAAAAAATACATAAGGCAAACAAGCAGCTATTTTTAGAGGACATAAAAATGTAAAACCAGAAGTTATTAATGGGTATACCCTTGTCAGAGAAGCTCAATAACATTATCAACTCAGTCACATCCCCAGTCTCTTACAGCTTCTCAACAGTAATGGGAGCCCAATAAAAAGAGATTGTATATATTTTATGTCACTTTTTTTACATTTTAAAGTTATTTTATTTTCTATTCAGAAGGGAAATACTTGCTGGGAACATCATACTGAAAAATCAAAACTCCTCTTTCCAGCTTTTCTCCTAAAAATAACAGAGACAGCTTTGGGAATCAGCATCAACGAAGCAGCTCCTGCTGAGCTGTTCACTGGGAATTACCTGAAAATCATTTCTTATGGAACTCCAATGACTGTGATAAAATTACACCAAAGGTGAATTCGGTCCTGCCTACAAGGAGGAAGGACAGAATCACAGTAGGAAGTGTGGTACTTGCATCTGAACATACTAGTGGGTTTGGAATTGTTCTTTTTGTATCTGGGCTGGGAACATGAGGGAAAAACATTAAGGACAGAAGGAATTAACAAGGCAGAGGCTAAGGGCAGCTATGAAGTGAGATGCAGTTGTTATCTGTGTGCCTAGAGCACTTGCCAGGAACTCATTAAAAAAACCCACTGTTTTATAGCTGGTGAGAAATGTTCATTTGAATTACTTTATAGCAACAGTGCTTTTTAAATTAAAAGTCAGATGAACTTAGGTTCCTGTTGTAGAAAAATTCCACTTAATAACTGGGCTGTCTCTGGAAAACAAGAGGTTTGAGAAAGTTTCCTTTTTCTGGGAATTCTTGACAAGAATAGAGAAACTAAGCAGTGCTGGCCATATTCAACAAGACCAAGGTGGTTGTGGAAGGCTGAGAAGACTCTGGGCACTGGGGTTGTCTTGGACTGGAGGGGGTGTAAGCACTCAGGTAATAACTCCTTGTAAAAGGAGAACAACCAGCCAGCCTGCCCCAGCCTAGCAGATTGCACGAGGAAAGCTGCAGATGTAAAAGGAATGTTTTACTGGGTAGAGTTTTGACCCTCAATAAGCCTAGCAGGTATTAAGACTGGGATTGTGGGCCACTCTGTTGGTGTGGGTTTTGTACATTTTTATGTATATGACCATATTGTATATTTTGCAAATTGTTGTTTGCAATTTTATCTTCTAAAAGACTCTCATGTGATTTTAAAAGGTTGAAGAATACCTGAAAAGCCATTTGGAAGGTCACAGATTCAGTCTCTAACTACAATACATACCTTTTTGAACAAGGAACATTTAAAGCAAGACTGTTGAGAAAACTGAGTCTGGCTCTGGCAGTAACCGCTGACATGTGGTACAAAGTCACAAAATAAAAAGGGAGAGGGACTGAAACATATGATCTCAATGAAATAACAGTTCCTGTGGCATGGTGGAATAGTATGAGATAAATATATTTACAGCAAGAAAAGGGAATAGATTGCCCACTCCTCTCAGGATGCTAGGAAATGCAATACAGTAGTATTCCTCTGTCTTAAACTTTCTAAGTATATTACAAGTAGAACGAGGAACGAACCTAAACAGAGTATTAGTTTAAAGGACAAATAATAAGAAATTGGTTACTTTATTCTTTTTGTTACGCTGTCTCACGCCACTTTTATTGTTCCTCTTCCAAAGTGGAAGAAGGCCTCAATATGTGTGTGATGCCAAAAACCACTTTGAATTTAGAAACAATATTCTACCCTTTCAATAGTCATTCAAAATTGCAATAAATTATATACCTAATATGATAAAACAGTTTTGAGAGTGGGTAAAGTGAAAGCTTTTGACTTCTTCTTTTTAATTTCTTGAGTGCTTATGGGGCTCCCACTGCTGCAGGACCTAGAACTTGCCACTTTAAGAATTTATTCTGCTAATACTTAGATGGTATTAGCGAGCTAAAGGAGCAAGTCCATGAGAAGTGACAACTAGTTACTTCTAGACTCCTAGAGTCCTGAAGGTGCTCCTCAAATTTCCTTCTTATATCTTTCAGAAATTAAAAAAAAAAATTTTTTTTTGCTTTTTCACAGATAAGCTCCCTGGAGTACTGCTGCTTTTTAACTCCAGAGAAAGTTCTTTATCTCACAGGCTCAGAAAATTTATTTAAATCCCCAAATTGGACAGTCTCCTCCATTTAAATGCTTCTTGGCCATAGTGAACCAGACCTAGCAGCCATGCTCAGCATACTCTGCAGAAAACATATACACAAGTAGATTTGACCCCAACCAAAAAATAAGTGTTGGAAGCTGCAGTTGTTTAAAGTTACAGAGAAAGAAAGGGAAGAAAAGGTGAGAAAGTATCCCTTTCTCGTCATATGAGCACATGGATATTTACTCCATCCAGTAGCAAGGAGTGTCCTAATTACGAGTTAATTCAGATATTAAGGTTGGAGTTGCTGCCTGTAGCCTTGGAAAACACAAAACCTCCCAACCACTGGACCTCAGCTAATACAATACTCTCAATCCTGACTTTCAAACACGGCCTTGCAGTATACAGATGTGAATTCACCGGGCATCAAGAACACATCTAAACTTTCAAAATCACCAAGCAATAACTCGAATTCAGTCCCCTAAGACCTGTTAATGCTTTCTAGTCATTCATTATTTGTCATCAAATAGTGAATGAATAATACATGCCTGGCTGAGATTAGTTCATACTGGTAGGACTCTCTCAGGGATGGATGTTTAAAATGAAGAAGAATTATGCCTCCTGATTTTTAGGCTCCCAACTCTGGGAAGTGATCTGCTACTCCAGATCACCCAGCCAAGTGTTCCAAGTAACACCTGAAGGCCTGTATCAAATGAAGCTGTATGTGATTCAGAACATGATTTAAGAGCCAAACTTTTGTCTGAAGCATTTCCTATTTACAGCTTCAATGCTGAAGCTATTGGAAACACCCCACCAAAGTGCCAGCTTCCCTTTGGAAGAGAGGTGATCCAAGGTTTTTGCAGTTAAGTACCAGATGCAAGACTTCGAGTTCAAACAGTCATGGAAAATGAAAGGTGAGTCCTTTTGCAGCTTTAGCCCTAGGTGACTTTTCAGCTGTCCCAGCTGGGTAGGAAACTGAATGAAAGGCTACATGCCAGCTACAGAAACTACTGCTTTAAGAATGAACTAAGCTGTTCACTCTAAGGGAGAATCACCTCATTTATGGTTAGCCATGCTAAAGTTAGACATCTGACCTTGTCATATACATATCTCCTTAGCTGGTGGGAAGAGAAAAAGGCTGAACAAATTATTTTTAAGCAGTATCTGAATGTTTTATGGTAAGAGCCTAGGTGAATGACCTGGAATAACTTTTTGATGCCTACATCTGGAAAGGACAGATCCCATTTTTTTGTGTTTAACATTATCAAGAAGAGATGCTAAGGCAATACTGTTAAACACCTGCTTTTCATCAAGAAGAAAACTACCCCTGACACATCAGTCACAGATATGCTTATTTAGGTGAAGAGCCAAATGACACAGCCATCCAGTAAGGGATATCTCCCTAGCAAGAAACAAGCCTTAGTTTAGAAGTGGCAATAGGTTACGTAATAGCACCTGGTCTCACTGCTTTTTTTTTTTTTTTTTTTTACTATTAAAGGACAACAAAATGTTTAGGGAGCTAGGAAGTAAAGCTTGAAATATGTGCAATATGCCTCTGTGAGCCTTCACCAGAAAAAATGGGAGGGTAGGAAGGGCTTGTGTTGGGTTTTCACACATGGTTTGCTTATAATGTGAGAGCAACTGTCAGTGACAGCATTTAGCTGGTTCAAAGAATGTGTTTTTCCAGCAACTTCTTGCAAAATTCTGTTTTCCAGCAAACTCCTTAGATACTGAGTCTCTCAGAGTAGAGCAAATGGATTGCCAAAAACCATGAAAACAAAATGACTGTCACCACTGATTAATGAAAATAATATGCATGCTAGTAGGCACGCACTCACTAATCACATTTTCCATACACAAGCCCTAATCTTGTATTTACATTCAAAAACACTTATTTTGCATAAAAAGGAACAACAAAAGAAGCTGAAAGTAAATACTCCGTGGGAGAACACAGTCTGCATCTCGTCTGCAACAGCCTGTGTCTGAACTGAAGATGCAACGGTAGCAGTCTCCAGCTGATACCAGATTCCTAGTGATTGAATGGGGTTATACAGAGAGAAGATTCTGATGTTTCTTACACATCGTCACAGTCTTGAATTCTCCAGACTAGGAAAATATTGCTTTGATAAAAGTGACAGATAACAAATTGATGAAAGTTAAGCATGAGGAAGTAACTCTTTCTTCAGTATTTAGCAACGTTAAACCTTCCAACTCTCTAAAGAAACAGAGTGAAAAGGACAGGACTGCTGTAGTTTATGGCATCATGCTTGTTTAGACACCAAAAATTGTGCTCCAGACAACTGTACTCCAGACTCCTGCTTGCAGTATCAGGTTCTCCATCTTTCTTCTTTCCTAGCAGTTTCAGCAATTTCCAAATGCTGGGCACGTCTCCTCTGTAGCTGGGAAAACAAAAGCCAGCCACACAGAACAGTGGTCATCCTCTCCCCTTCTCCATCCTTTAGACTGGGGCCCAGTTGGCAATTGCCACCTCTCTGTGCAGATGGTGGCCTTCTCACTTCTCCTGCAGTCCTTTCTCTTCCTTGGTTCTGACTGCCAGCTTTCTGGTGAGAATCTAAATTAATTTATCTAGGAGGGTGATGTCACCTTGTTAGTTCTATCATGAAGCTCTACTGAATGGAAAACAAAAGGAAAGGAGTCAAGCCTGGAGAAGCATGGTGGGATTTTTCCTTCATTCTTTAATTTCTGCCACAAGACTATACGTGTAAGAACCCAAGTAAATGGTTTAGATTTAAAGAGCATCCAATCTGCAGCGAAACCTATATTTGTGTGGCACATAGCAAGAGCGTTTTTTTTTTTTTTCTCAGTACTTGGCTGAAACTCAGAGCATACGGAAATGACAAGTACTACTAGCTGAACAGTCAGTGCTTCCATAGCTGGCTGGACCACTCTAAACATTCAAAATCAGACTTCCTTTTCACAGTGCAGTCAAACCAAAATGTCAGATCTAAACTTCCTCTTGAACTTTGCAAAGCTGAAGCCTGGTGCTGAGCTCAGCAGTGGCAGACCAACATGAGAAAACATGTTGGAAAGTCTTGGCCTGTCCTGAAGGGCTAAAAGCCAAGCCTTATGCTGTTTATGTTTAGGGAATCGCTCTAGGTCAGGGGCCTGGCTTTCCTGGCCATTATTAGGTAACTTTATCTCTTAATTACATCTAGATAACTGGCTCTGTGAGTCAGAAAGGAACGCAAACAGCCCTCATGCAGAAGAGTCACAATGTCTTCCCTCCTGTGTGCCAAGGTTTCTGCCCCCACTGCACAAGTCAGTGAGACACAGCCATGAGATCAGCTGTCTGCAGCACCACTGAGATACTCCACTGTACAATCAGATTAAGATGGGAATATTCTCATTTCCCCTGCCTTTGCAGCATGATAAAATGAACCATGAAATGTTAGCTAGCAGGTTTTTCTCCATCCTTTTAATAAACTTATGTCCATATTTATTGAGATTTTTTGCTAGTTGAGATTTTTCTTTATTTTTGGCCTCCAGACCAGTTCTGTGAAGATTCCAGTTTCTACCAAATTATGAACTTGACCTAAAAGAAACTCTGAGAGTGCAGAATGTGCAGCAAGATCATTGTACCCATTCTCTGTTTAGTGGGCACAGCAAAGCCAAGGTTGTCATGAAGAAAGTAGCTGATTGGGAGCGGAGACAATGTGGGTGTTTTGTCATGAGTTCAGATGTCTTTTAGCTACAGAGATGAGGAATGTACCCTCACTTCACATAAATATATAGTCACTGACTTCTTCCCAGGTTGTCTGAAATCAAACTAGTGAGGAAGACTTGCATTTTTGCTATTGTTGGAAACCTGTCTGACATTTATAGCCACTTACTGCAAGGAGAAAACAAGAGTCTGCTTTTTTGTAAATAACTCCCTGAGGCGTGAAACATCAGAGGAACAAGCTTGGTTACACTGCCAGCTATTCGGCCACGCAAAGAATCAGTTTTGTGAAAAATTATATAATTAAGTCTGCTTTTAAATTGGCTTTTAGAGAAGGACTTCAAATTCCTCTGGTTTCTGTTTAAAAAAAAGACTTTTATATTTTGCCCAGTGGTACTTCTTAGTAAAAAAAAGTTATTTTTCTTCCTTTTTGAAAAAAGATGTTTTCTCATTTTCTTTGAGCTCTTCTAACTTACAAGATAAATGTTCATGAATTTACATCTCAAGTGGCAATTTTTCTCTGCAATGTTTTTGACCCAGACAAAAAGAGCAGAAATATTAAAGATCTAAAGTTATTGCTAGAATTTTTCATAGGTGAATATCTCAAGGAAAGCCAATATCAAGTAAAGATTCTGTATTTCTAACACAGATTGATTTTAAAGCTGGATTCCCAATAGAAATTGTATGGAAGAAGTAGTAGGGATGTTGGAAAACACAGGCCATAAGCAAGGGAAATAATTCAATTTTGAATAGGAAGGAGCTGGAAGAACTAAAGTCAT
The DNA here is from genome assembly GCF_000691975.1 of Corvus brachyrhynchos. NCBI lineage: Eukaryota > Metazoa > Chordata > Aves > Passeriformes > Corvidae > Corvus > Corvus brachyrhynchos. Next base: position 41,058 of record NW_008238373.1, on the reverse strand, counting down.
CCAGGGATATAAGGGTAAAAAACCTGGGAAAGAGCGAATGGCCCCTCATCTGTAATTTTCTTTTTTTAATAGATAACAGTTAAGAAGCAAACATTGATTTGGTTTGACCTTAGAAAGAACACCAGCTCTTCTTTTGTGAAGGATCACCATTATCAGCTCATTAAAAATCTCATCAACACAAGTACCAGCCAGCACTCTGAGGGCTGTACTGGTCTGACTTCACAACAAATTAAAACAAATACTGAAGGTCCATTTTCCTCTACCTTTTGGTAAAATTATTATTTTGTCAGTACTTAAGGTTAATGCGTTTAAGCGAGAATTAGGGATGACATATGTGCACACACCATGAGATATAACAGGTGGGAAAGGAGTGAAAATTGGTTATGGAAGACAACTGATGGCCTGGACTACATGTGGTCATTACTGCTTTGAGGAAGAGTAACCAGAAGCAATGTTTACCCAGGCTGGGAAGCTGGGAATGCTTTCTGGGTTTGTTTTTTTTTGGTGGGTGGTGTGTGTTTGAAAGTCAACAAGCATTACCATATGGCAAATACAGAAATCAAAATGTCAATTTTATTTGGTTACTACTTGAAAGACTCTCCTCTTCCTTTACAAGATGTTTTTTTTCTTTCTCCTCTTTCTTTTAATCAATAATTATTTTTTAGTTTTAGATTACATAATCCTTTAAGGCTTTGCTGCTCTTTTAATTAGTCTGTTATCAGTATCTTTTAAATAGCATTTCTGAGCAATCCTGAATGTCCTTTAATCCTGTCCATTCAGTGTCGCTTCTGTGACTTGTTTTCTGTACAACTATTTTCCAAATGAAAACCTTTCACCATCTTTTGAGTCTTAAATCATCCCTTCCGCAGCAGAAAGAAAGTACAAGCCAGTAAGTATGTCAATTCTAACCTTCTCAGGTTTTGCACTCTGTGAAATATTGCAAAACATCAAAAGCACTTGAGCAGATATTTTAAAAGCATGCAGAGAACGTAAGCTAATTTAAAAAATTTGCAGTTTTTGGTACATCTAACAAGCAATACCCTACCATGACCTTTTAAAAGCATCAAACACCTAGTGAAAAAATACCAAACAATTTTCTTCTTGTCCTGTGTGTGGTTTCTCTTTGTGAAGGAGGGGAAAAAGAGAAGCTGTTACCTTAAAAACACTCCCTTAACAGGCACTCAGCAGCTGTGGTTGTGCCCTAATATCTCCATCTAAATTAAACTTCAAATTTCTGCAGTTACCTAAAGTGGTAAATGCTGAGTTTTAAAGCTTAGCTAGGTCTTTTGTAAACTAATTTTGTTTTTCTGCTTTTAGTGAGTTTTGTTTTCTCTTCAATCTAAAGGTGAATTCATTATTTTGGGCTCTAACAATGAAGCCATACTAGAGCTACAAATTTTAGAGAAAAATAGATACAAGACTAAGGGTAGGCTTAAGACAGGATCTTTCCCAGGAACCTGTTTCTAGTGTTTTTATTTGAGCCTGAGCATATGTTAGTTGGGTTACTTTTACAGATTGATAGAATCATTAAGCTTGGATAAAACTCCTGAAAACAAGTCCAACTGGTTACCCAGCACTGCCTAGTGCACCACTGAACCATATCTGTAAGTGCCACATCCACAGACCTTTTGAACACTTCCAGGGACAGTGATTGCACCACTTCCCTGATCATTCTTTAAGTGAAGAAATTTTTTCTAATATCAAATCTAAGTGTCCCATGGCACAACTTGAGACCATTTCATCTGTTCCTCTCACTGGTTACCTGGGAGGAGACTGACTCCCACCTCACCACAACCTCCTTTCAGGTAGTTGTTGAGAGCTACTCTGGGCTCAGCAGCAACTGTTAGAAAGATCCAGACTTCCAAAAACCATTTGCACTGGGCACAGAAATTCTGAAAAAAGAGATCCCTGTAGGAGGCACAAGTAAAGTAAATACTGGCTGTGACAAAGCATTTGGAGCAGCTCAGGGTGATAACTCTCTGGAGAAGTTAGCATATTCATGGCTAACTGTATCACAGCTCGATCTAACTAACCTTGTGCTTTATTCGGGAAAAGTCTCTGCCCCACTGCACACACACACACTGAGCCCTGCAGAGCACGCTTGCCGCAGGGGATCCATAGGTACGTGGGCTATAGGGGATGCCCTGTAGCTGTGGCTGCCACCCTAAGGCTGAGCTCTTCTTCTGAAAAAAGACCAAATCCAGATGAGGGCATGTAAGTGGGCTGTAAGACACAGGCCTTGCTCCTATACAGGCTGGCACCCACCCTCACCAGTAAGGATGATTTGTTCTTCCTAGACCAGTTTGCTGCACTCTGATGCGGAGGCAGCAAACTGGTTCCTCTGCAGCTGCAGAAGAGAAAGCTCTATTCTAAAAACAGTCATGGAGCTACACTGAGCTTTAAACAGGTTGCACTTTGTGTACATACTTCTTTTGCTTTCATATATTTTTTAAACTTGAACACTTGAAGATTTTTCATTTTACACTGTTGTATTGAAGTATCTTCCTGCTGTACTGCTTCCCTATCAGCCATGCATACACCAGCCCTTTTACCATGCAGGCCACATACACAGCTGGCTATGAATTTGTGGCTGGGAGCTACCCTGCTTCTGATACTCTATGGGAAGATTCTAGTAACACTTTGACAGTTCAAACTGGTGCAAAGCGCTGTGGTCTGATTTGCTGCAGGTTAGTGCATTCTACCCATTTTGAAGGCTGCAGCCTACTTGGGCTATATTATACATGACATGAGCACCACTGGCCTCCCCTCCAGGCAGGGCATCAGCTCAGCAGGCTGCTGGCTCGGCTTACATCCTACATCACATGTTGGATTTGCTGCTTCGGGTCTGATCTGAGTTTAAAGTTCGGGCCCTGTGGGTTTAAGTTTAAGGCATTTTGTTGTTGTTTTTTGCCAAGTCTGAAATATTTCCCTCCCTGATGTTCATGAACTGACTGCTTGCTATCTCTAGTTAAAAGCCCACAATCCCTTGCTAAAACCAGTGAGAATCATTTTAAAACATTGCTTATATGTTTGGAAGAATATGGTGCATTTTAATCCACATCTTTGTACATAAGTGAAAATTCGTGAAATAAACCAAATATTGGGATGCCAACAATTCTGCAGTCATGATGTGTCACATTAAGGAATCTTGGTTTTCCCCACTGTAAACACTCACCCCTTCTCAGGAAGTCAAGTACCCAGAAAACCTCTAAATACACTTTGAATATTTAAAACTTGTTTGCATTAAGATCTCACTCCTACAGTTCTGTATCAGAGCTCTCTTTCACTTTAGTAAACATCTGATACAAAGTCTGTTTTTTCCTCTCCTCCCTCCACTTCTTGCATCTATAACAATTTTAAGCTCTTCAGCACAGGACCTGTCTTTCCACACTGCCATGCTGTCCACAGCACAGTTTGAATGCTGTGGCTGCACACAGGACACAGGAACAGAAGTACTGATCTTGGTTGTGCCCATATCCAATCTTCCCTGGACCACTCCCAATAATAGCACCCTGCTGCAGGGTTCAGCGCTGAGGACACAGCTCTGACATTGCAGGTGTACTATGATTTTGGCAGGAGAGCTACCAGCTGGAACAAATAAAAACTTAAAGAAGGCAAATTATTTTTTCTCCAGATAGGCATTGAGGACCTGGAATATTACAACTCTACAGTCCCCCAAACACAGAGACACCACCCCAGCTACAGAGACAAAGCTTGTGCTGCAAGAGGTGTCAAACGGAAGAAGACACATCATGTTCTTGTTTAACAGGGTTACACAAATAGACTTTTTGACATTTTCTTTGTGGGATCAGCAGCTTATTTAAACTCTATTCTTTTCATAGGCACTTCGACAACACTAACACCAAGGCTTGCTAATTTGGCATCCTGTGCTGCCTGTGTACTGAGACATGAAGGAGGTTTCCTCTTCAGCTATGCTACCTGTACATGTGGAGGAGCAGCAGGACCTGGAAGGCTTGACATTCCCTGCCAACTGACATAAACCAGCTCTGAGGCACCGCTGCTCCTGGGGCAGTGTGCTGTTGGTCACTGTCTGGAGAAGCAATTTTTTCTGCAGTCAACTCAGCAGAGCAGAGGGCAGGGAGCCAGTAGCCCAGAAATCTTAGAAACAATTGCTGCAAAAGAATTTTAAAAGCCACTGGAAACTTTTGAAGTTGGAACATGCCAAAAATAAGACAGAACAGCCTAGTACCTAGAGAAGATGACTTAAAGGAAGCTTGTACCTCTCCAGAGATTTATCACTGATTCACATCTCATTAATTCTCCTCTTTCCTCAACATCTTCACAATTTCTCCTCTTGGCAGTTTTCTGGAGATAGGGCATGACCTATGAGCATGAGACAGCAGAAAGCCTTTCCCCTTGCTAATATTGTGAGACGAATATTGGTAAGCCTTTGCTGGATATTTGCCACTGGCCAACCCTCCTACAAGTTCCAGCTGGGGGGTAGCAGAAGACCCACAATGCAGGACATTAAATAAGCCAGAGTTCATGACACCACTCCCATCTGGCAGGTGCCAGAGTAGCTGATAGCACAGCAACTCTTCCCTTCAGACACGCAACTTAGCTTTAGGAAGGCAACTCTTGAGGAGGTGTAGTGCCATCTGACCCCTAGCCATAGTATGTGCTTGGCTGCACTGCCCCATGGGCACAGCCCAGGCAGGGCAGCCCTGGCCACGCTGCAGGAAAGGGCTCTGCACATCCTCTGGCTTGGCAGGGCCACCCTCAGGGCTGCACTGGCATGACATCCTTCTCTGGACAGTCAAATGCTGTTGACATCACTTGCCAGAGAAGGATCACATCCTGCTGACTCAAGATGTTAAGCAGGGACCTGCTGTGTTACTGCTGGCTCCTGATCTGGGATGTGCTATAAATGTGCTCATAAGAGTTTAGGGACCAGAAGAGAAATCTGTACTATCCTTACCCCTACAAACTTTTTTCCTGCTGTACCTTGCAATTCAGTGTCAGAGAAACCAGTGTCCTTTACTCCCATCATGAGCTTGCTTGCACAGAGCAGCATTGCAGTGACCACCAAACCACCAGGATGCTGGTGTTTGTTCCTGGTGAAGGAATAGGAGGCCACCTGCACTTGCTGAGACACACACAATTTTCAAGGTATCAACAAGAAGGAAAGATGCAACATCTGTTTGAAGAGGAGCTTGTATCTGAGTAAGTCATGTTTTTTTTGCAGTGAGCTCTTGTAGACTTAAGCCAACCCAAAACTGAGTGGAATTTTCCCACTGAAGCTAGGGGAAGAAATAAAACTTATTTCCTATGAGTTAATCTTATGAAAAGCACAACTCGGTATGGGATCGGAGAGGATTATTTCAGTTGAAGTACTCTTATGATACATTCTCTTATTTATATTTGTGTCAGATGCAGAGTGGAAAGGTAGAAGCTCAGAGATGTGGCTGGTGGGCTGCCTCAGAAACAGAGTCTCCTGCTATGAATGACCTGGTGAAAAAACAGTTACCCAGAATGGCTTGATGACAACCTATTTTCCTAGTTTTATTCCAGTGTTGTTGTTATCTGGGAAGTATATCCTTCTAAGAGATCAAAGACTTTCAAGCATTCAAGATCAAGCATTCAGGACCTTCAAGCATCAAGATTCTTTCAAGCATTAAAGCAGAACTGAATGTGAGTCAGAGCTGGAATCTTGCTGGACTGAGAAAGACAATTGAAAAAAAGCACTAGAGATTTTTCTGAAAAAAAGGGCTTATGTTTTTCTTATGGAATATGCTTTTTTCAAAGGTGAGAGAATTCTTGTCAGGAAATCCAGTATTTTCAGCAGATACGATCTGCTACCAGTTGTGCTGCTTTGATGGAATTATCTTGATAATGCCTGGAATATGGCACTGGAGTTGGAAGAACAGCCACTTTCCTCCACCTCATCTGAATGACAAAGTGCTGAGTTGAGGCAGGAGAAGCCCTCACCAGGGAGCAGAGGTAACGATGCTCCCAATGCCCAGATGACTGTCACCCCTACACCTCCGAATGCAGAACACATTACATCTATACTAAGGGGTCCTCTGGGCCACAGCTTAATGATCTTTTAAGCAATTCTGGATCCATCTCAACCATGCTTTCAGTAACCATTAACTAACCATTTACCTGTTCACACCAAAATATGAGTATTTTCCAACTGTTCAATATACATACATGCATCTCTGAATTGGATCTACTTTAAATTCCCAGCTTCCCTTTTTTCTTTTTCTATAATGTCAACAAACCGAATGTCTTCAGATGTTCTCAGAAAGTTTGCTAGAGAACAATCAGTTACAGCCAATTCTGAATATAAAATGTTTTCCCTTTCGTTTGAAATGAAAAATAACCTGAAAAACCTTCCCTGGTAATAAACCAAGCTTTGTAACATAAATTTTTAAAGGAAAAAAAGGAATTATGATTTGGAGTATTCACAGCTCATCATGGTATCCAAATGAATATGTACTCCTAATCAAGAATACAGCTATTATCTTTGATGAATAGGAATTGCTCTGTTTTTAAGCAGGAAGTGCCTAATGAGGGAAAGCAGGCTGGCAAAGCAAACTCCAAGTGTGTTTGCATCCCAGCCCCAACTTGCCAGCAGGTTTTACCCACACACTGTGTTTCAATAGGCAGTTGTGACTGATAATTAGATCAAATTTCTCTCCATCATTTTACTCTTGTTCTTCCTTATTTGTTGCCTTAATTAATGGACCTTTGTTTTATTCTTAGACTGTAATACTTACTAAGGGGAGGAAGAATTTTGTTTTTAACACATTAAAACAACAAGTCTTGTTATAAAGTATGGCACCTTAAGAACATCTGTCTGCAGCCTTCTACTGCACTTTCATGCATCCGATGTTCTCTTCCAGATTGGGAACATTTCACTTAAATTTAATTTAAAAAAATCCCATAAACAAAAAAGAAAAGAAACAAACAAACCCAAACCCAACCCCAACCTCAAAACAGAAAATACATTCTGTTGAAAAAGCACTAAAGAAAATAACACATCCATTTAGAAGAGATTTCACTTGTGTGTGAGGAATTCAGGGCTCCGCACAACTGGAGGAGGCCAGAAGTGTCTGACAACCTGCAGATTGCTCATTTCAGCATTACCTTTTCTTTTCAGAAAACTGGCTGTTCCCTTCATGTAGCATCATCAAGTTGGCTCTCCTTTCATTACTTGTTATGGAATGATAGTCTCCCTTAGGTGACTAGCAGTAATATATGAATACAGCAGTCCATGTGGGTTGTGGTGAGGCAGGGGAAGAGAGCTTTAGAAAACAAACCTAGACCTTTATTGGATGGCAGGGTTTTAATGAAATTGGAGGGAAAAAAGTTTTCAAATCACAAGACTTACTTTCTGTAAAACCTTCATTTGAAGACAGAGATATTAAACATAAATGCAAAGTTCTCTCTAACAACAACAGACCCCAAGGTATTTCTTCTCTCACAGCACAAGCTGAAATTCATGACATAGTACAATTACCCCAAATAGAAAAAAACAAAATGAAAAATGTGATTCAATCAAGCATATAGTTTCTATGGTTCCTTATTTTTAACATTTCTCCAGTTCCCACTTGTAATTGCTTTTAAGACCATAGAAGTCCTTACTCAATTTATGTGTCCTTAGAGATTTTACTGCCATACCTTACTTACACATATAATCAGCTCAGACCTGTTGAGCTTTTCACAGGGTACCCTTCCTTCTCAGGCCAGGGTAAGAGAGCAGAGGAGGCTGCTGTTCTGCTAAGTTCTTTATTTCATAGTCTCATAGCTTTCTTGAAGGCAGAGCTCAAAGGGGGTTACATGATAAAGCCAAGCAGCAACAGCAAATGGCAAGCAAAAAACCAGCTTTTTCTTCTATATGCTCTATATCTTTTCTTACCGAAGTATGGATTATATTTGTTAATTGACCAATAAGATTAACACATGATTCTAGTTTTCTTTTCTTAACCTATCCTGGTCTAATTCTAACAGTCGTAAGTCTCACACAAGTGTTACATTGGTATTACACAGATTTGCGTGTGCAGTTTCTATCAGCTCTTATTGTTTATGTGAACACTATCTAAAAAATGTGAACAGTATAGTTCTATCTATATTTTTTCTAAAGTAAAGAATTCTGTGAAAAGGGAACACTGCTGCAGCAAGAACTTTGTTTAAGGTCTCTGCTGCAGCTTTTTAATGTTTAAGGCATTTAGCATATATTTCTAGTAAAAGTTAAAAAATCTATATTTCTATTTCACTTCGGTGTGACCTCATGTATCTCAGCTTGTCCAAAGGTTTTAATTCAACCCCTGTGCTTTGGCTTCCCTCTGGGCCTGAGTCCAGAGGAGCTTTCACTCCAACACAGACCCTGCAGACAGACTGTGCCACCTTGAGAGAGGGAGCTCACCAGCAAATCACTGGAGGTCTGATTCATTCTGTAAAACAAGGCTTTTACTCCAGACTAGCTATTAATAGCAATTAACAACATAGGCTGTTGTTTACTGGACATGATTCTGCAGTTGGGTTTTTTTCCCCGGCTGTCAGGGAGCACCAATCTTAGGAAAGAGCCCATCCTCACACAGGCTGAGTTCACTTCTGCCGCTAGACACACCATCAGGAGAGCATGGGTTTTGTTTGGGATGCAGATGACCTTCCTTACTCTATTATGTTTTAACTATATATGCAGTTCACCGATCTCAAGATGACCACCGGAAACCAATAGCATTTTCAAGAAAATAGGATATTTGTAAAGGATGGAGACCATTACTATTCTGAAAAATCTAACTTAGGATACAGAAGAGCAAGGTAAGAATGAAAAACTAGAGCTCAAACTTATTTATATTTGAGGTAAGCAAATTGCTTATCTCAAATATAAATAAGTTTGGATATGTATAAATAAGTTTGGATATGTATTTGGATACATATCCAAGATTTTTTAAAGTTAGGTTAATTTTTTAACTCTCACTATAAACAAAGATGTGATTTTCTGATCTTTCATGGACTGGAATTACTAAAGCATTTGTGCAGACTTAGGTCAGGTTAAAATATGAGCCCTACAGGCCAAAGAGCTAAGGTAGGCTACTTCTTGGACTACTGCTAAACTATTTTTTTAAGATTTCATCTTATTTTGATTCACTGTACACTTCTGATTTTCTCTCTCTACTCTTACTACCAACAAAGATTCAGAAATCTTACGGTTTTCCTGTTATTTTAGGTAGATCATGTTTTGGCTAAGGAAAAGTGAAGGCTTTTGTTTGTTTGTTTACTTGTGGAAATTAACTAGGACAGCATCCTGCAACCTGTCAGTAATAAAGAACATGTTTTGTTCCTCCTCTTTAAAACTGCAGCTCATTACACTAACTCTTTCAATGTGTGTTTTTATCACTGTTATTTGATCTTCAAAACCTCTGCAAAGAGGATCACCACAAAAAGTTTAAACCCAATTCCAGTACAAGCTCTTATCATCTTCAAGAACACATTGCCTTTGTCAACTTTTGGAAATGAAGGTATGTGAAATATAGGTCAATTATTATCTGGCTTTAACAACAAAGCTACACTTCTGTTTTGCACTGAATGAAAAAGAGAGTTTCTAAACTCTTTTGAAATCCTGATATTGTCAAGGGGAATACTTTATTTTATGAAACTTAATATTTACGAAAATGTTTTATAATGCAGACCCAGTACCAGGCCTTTGGAAACAGCACCACATTAGGGCAAATGCATTTTTTGCAGAATCTAACAGCTGAAGATAAAAGAGATGTCATTTTAATGCCAGGGCTAGAGACAACCTAATGAAACTGAGCAATTCACAGACTCTAGAGAGAAATGACATGGCTTTTTTTAAATACAAAGCCTCATAACTAATATGTTCAAATGTGAATAACAAATAGTACCTTCCTCCTCAAGCACTCATCAGCACCCTGATTTGTATACTCAGAAAACAAATCTCCTACACTTTTAGACACAAAGTGTTACATTGCCCCTGTGTACACTCACCCACCCTGCACATGCGATCGGGGTTACTGAAAGTCAAGAAAACAAATGCAGTCATAATTTTCCTGTGAATGTCAAGCCAGATATGTCTCCACGGCTGTGAAAGTCTGCCTTTATAAGGCAGATATAAGAAGCACCTGCATGTACATCCTTTCCCAACTAATCCTCAAACAGGAGCTCAGTCAATAAAGCAGCAGTTTGTCATGAATGACAGTATTGCTGTCTGCATTTGCTCAGGACTTGCAAACCCCTTTTCACATCTGCCCCCAAATGGAGCTGCTTGGGACAAATCTTATCAGAAATCTCTCCTGATCTTATTCATAGTAGCTGTTGACATTATCTCCCTTCAGTCTATTTGGAAATAACATTTTTCAGTTAATTTTTAGAGTCAGTTGCAGCACATGCTCAGAAACAGATAAAACACTGCATCTCCAAAGCTCTCCTTTATGTGCCTGGCAGTCCCAGCACAGCTCCACAGTTCAGCTACAATTCACCAGGAGCCACAGCTTGATGATAAGACTGGACTTAATTTCAGTGAAGCTTGACCGAGTTTGTGGCAATATATTTCTGGGAAGACTGTGGTTTATGACTGGGAAGAATTGCTGGTAATAGATGAGTTTTGATGCAAGTTTTTGAGTTTTCATAATGGACTCTAAAAACCCAGTATAGACTGAAAAGCTCAGTGCTTCTTGAAAGCTGAGACAACAATATTTCTACTGGAGCTGCTGTTTGTTGTAGCACATGAAAGAGACCTAATATTGGCAGGCTGCCTTCTGAGGTGCTAAGGATCAGAATGAGCCAAGTGCCCCTTCCATCACACAGCGGAAAATAACATTTTCCATCTATCTCCAACAAAACGTTTCTACCTCACTTGATAACCATTCAGCAGAGACACAGATGACAAGTTAAAAAAAGGCCTCAGAAAGAATGAGCCACACAGAACATTAGGAGAATAAATATTAACTAAATGTATTAGATAGAGGAAAGTCAAGATGTTTGAGGTTTTGAATACTGCAATATTACGACTTGAAATGAACAGTGAAGTAGCTATGTCTTATAAAGGAAAACTATGCTCTGGACAAGTTGGACTGTCAGTATGCATCCTGCTCACCTCTCTTGCTCTGTACTTACATGTGCATAATTGTTGTGACACAAATCTTGTATTTACACCTGAAGTATTACCTCTTGTGGATTATTTTACTTTCACAGTCATGAAGAGAAGACCTCATGGATCACAGCATAGGTGAGGTTGTTAACTGCTGATATATTAAACCCTTGCAGAAGAGTAGCACAAAAATATTTACCACATCAGAGTTCAGTTTGGCCTAGAAATTTCAAGTCTACTGAGTATTTTCCCCCCAAACCCAGAAAAACCCTAGCAATCTTGTATCACTGATCACTCCTTTGCAAATTTGTTCTTGTGCACATGCTCCATGCAGGAATACTCAGTCAAGCAGTATAAGCTCTCATAACCACCGACAAAAAGGTCACTTTGCTGGCATTTTGTTATTTAGCATCTATTCTAAATCTTGACCTTTTAACTCAACACTAAACCAAGTCATTTTGTATTCTGCAGGCCCAAAAGGTGGCCAAACTGCTTTGGGAGCAATTGGAATAATTTCTTTTGAAGGTAATGGCTGAGAGTCTTTGCATGCAATGAAAACACTGAATTGTTGCTATTCAGATGTCTGCCCATGGAAGAATGTATATGCTTTCCTTTTCCTCTCATATTTCAGATCCAGGTTAAAATAAAAATAAAATGCAAGGGGCAACTCTTATTAAGTAAAATCAAAGCTCTCCATGGGGAACCAGAGTTTATTCAGAACTGTAGTCTAATAAATCAGTCTCACAGTATTAGAGAAGTAAGGTGCTACCCCTCACCACTTTGGTCAACTTCCTGGACTCTCTGCTACTGTTTGGGTTTTTTTCCATTCTGTTTTTAATTCATTTTTTATAATAAAGTCAGTCTTCACTGCCCACCCTGAATTACATTTTAGTACTGCAATTAGGCTCTTAAACAATTGCAACATGGTCCCCTCAGGCAAGGGACACAGCAGATCAACAGAGCAATCTGTGCTTATTGTCTTGTATATCATGCTACTGTGACACTGAAGCTTTTTGCTTCTCCAAAAGAGAGGTTTGCAGGAGGAGCCTACGGGTTGTTTGGTTGTGCTTGCAGTATCATGAAAAAAAATTCACACTGCTGGTGCTCATCTTGATGGGAAATGAGCCCAGTCTTGCCCTCCCAGGAGGATGTCAGAGAGACTGTTTGCTTCCCACATCCTTCTCCCCCAATAAATTGGTCAAAAAAATTCCTAACTTCTATTTATAGAAAGAAATTTACATTTACCATTTTAAGTCGATCACAGGTAGCCTAAAAGCTCAATTTATGTATCAGATTATTCCATGCGAAGTAGGTTTTACAGCTTCTCAAGGTACTGTGCCATACTCATATAAGGCTTTTCACTCTGAAACACTGCAGACTTTTTCCCAGAACTGGGTCTGTATTCGTGGGACTTCAGAGCACCAGAAAAGATAAAGTCTCTACTGGTTATATTCTGGAACAGATTTCAGCTTTTGTTTATACAGTTGTGCAGAGAAAGTGAACTGCAGACTTATTTTTACTGGCCCGGATGCATCTACTGTCTCTCACTGAGACTGGCACAAAGTCACAGTGGCAAATCCCCAAACAGACGCTATCTATCCTCAAATGCTTTTCTTCTTTAAGACAAATTGACCTTTTTCTTCTCTATTGCCTTATTATTTTTAAGGCTGGGAAAGGTCAGCACATGGGCTCTTGCTGCCTACCGATCTTTGCCACATATAGATACTCCTTTAAAACTCTGTAAGAGCAGCAGTTGATGCCAGGTTTTGGGCTGAATATCTTCATTCAGCTTGGAGTTGAGAAAGAGAACCTCCTCCACCTGTAAAGGCTTTCACTGAATTCAGTTTCCTCTGGAATTCTTCCTCAAGACACACAACTGAAATCCACCAGCTGGGAGTCCTCCCTTCAGCTGACTCAGTGCCTACAGAGGAGAGCTGCTTTCCTGAGCCCTTTCAGAGCCCATCCACTCTGCCACAGAGGGACATTTAGGGTGAAGGCATTTCAACTGCAGTCCCAAAACACTAAGAACTACTTCAAATTTTCATTAAGAAAGAACAAGAATGGGACACTCTAGTGTATACACATGAAATTCCCTCAAGCCAGGTACAAGTAAAATACTCGAAAAAGTGATGCACTTGAGATGAAGCCACAGGATAATTTACATCCCAGAGTTTTTGGGAAAGCAATGGGCAATATGCCACATTTACATATGAAGTGAGCGTCAGCAATGTTATCTTACTGGAGAACAGCAAACACAATGCCTTTAATCCAATAAAGGTGCCATAAAATATGTTGGCAGCAATGAAGTCACTTATTTTACTGTGCTTTTACCAAAACTGAAGTGGATTTTAAAGAAAAGAATTGTTACAAACATGGAAGGAATTAGGCAACAGCAAACAGGATAGGACACAATGTGAATTTTCCAGTGTTAGATTAGATTAGACTGATTTTCTTCTCTGCTGAGATAATTAGTATTCACACAGGGAAGGACATGGTTGATCTAACATCAGAAAATATTTAAGTTACTACCACATAGATAACTATTAAACTGGAGAAGATAGGGAATACCTGTGAGAATCAATCTCCAGGAAAAGGGATAAAGAGGGTAGCTTGGAAAAGGGTAATGAAGCCTGAAGGAAAAAAAAAAGGTGTGCAGCTCCTTGGCAGTTGGTCTTTTGGTCTCATCTTACATAATGTTCCTGTTAGTACTTGGAGCATGCTGGTGAAGTTAGTGATCCTATGAAGTTGGGAGGCATTATGGAGGTGTAGTAGGGTTAGACAATTGTATTGGAAGAAATGGATGACCTTGCAGTCTGGAGTAAGAGAAATTGCACAAGCGAATGTCATTCCACAGAGAAAGCTTGTTCATTTCAGGATGGATAGCAAAATCATCTGCTTTAAGGCATGGATATCAACTAGAAATGATGGGAGAGGAGAAAGATCTGATTGTTTCCAAGTGTGGAATAGCCACTTCTCACTGTGATGATCAGGAAAAGCATTTCTGTAAGGCTGCCACAGTCAGCCAACTTTGCAGAAGGCAGAATTCTCCCTACAAGGACTTTTCTGTACACTCAGAGAAGGAGCACATTAGGAGGCTGGCATTTATAACCCTGTCACAGGGCACTGTGGTGAATGGAAAAGCAAAGCCATTCTCTCAGGTTCCCAAAAATGCCAGTGGACATAGCACCCCAGTGCCACTACTATACCAGTGACATTCAGCTTTTAGAGCTTTCTCAGTGGCCATGTCAGATACTATTCAAAATGAAAGGAATCAGATTCTCAGGAACAAGATGTCAGTGAGAAAGAAGTGCCAGTATGTCATTCTGTGTTAGGTCGGCTGAATGTGAGCCTTCAATGAAATGATATCCAAACATTTTATGCATCTGGACAATATGCTTACCTTGGAACTAATTCTTCTAGGGTCCTAAGTTTTTTTTTTCATTCGTCCCACTTAAATTCAGCTTAAATAAAAACAGAGAATGTCAAAGAAAGCCAAACTGCAGAACAAGTCTTCATAAATTATTAAAGATTAGGGATGTCACAGCAGAAATCCTGTCTCTGTACCTTATAAAGTTGTCACATTAAACTTTATGAAGAAGCAGTCTAAAACTGGGGAAAGCATTTATTCTGAAATGAACTTACAAAAAAATAATAAAAAAGAACATTTTGTTTCCAAGCTAAATAGAAGGTACGTCTCAAACTTTGTCTTCTAGAGCACAATCACATGGTAATCCAAGTATTAATTCAAGTAAATCTAAAATACACCCCTAAAATGTAGAACTTTTTCCTTCACTTCAGAACAGAACAGGATCCATCCCTCTGAAATAAGAAGCTTCCTAAACACATTTGTGTCTCAAGAGAGGATGTGGGGGAAAAAAAGCAGACACTCAATAGGGATGATCACATTGCATAATACATTATTAAAAGAGTCCTCAAAGTGAAAGCTATAGAATAAAAAACCTTCAGAACCCAACCAGAGACAGTATTGCCACCTAGCAGAATATGAAAAAATGGATAAAATCTACTAAAATATCTTTTAAAGATTAGTGAGGAAAAGCTCTTGATTTCCTAACAGAAGGAAAAACCTGAATTATTAATGAAGCTGAGTACTGACTGCTGTCGAAATTGAAAGTAGGCCTGCCGACTCAGACATCTGGCCCTGAGCATGGCTCCACTCCAAGTCTGCGAGAAGACAAGGAGAAGCCCTGGCAAACAGACAAATACACAGTTCATTGGAAATACTTCCACCACAGCAAAGGATCAAAAGTTCTCCAGTTCTGTCTACCCCAGGTACACCCTGACAAATGTCCCATGCATTACTTCATGTTTCAAAACACTCCACATCTGCTAAGGGACAGAATCTGGTGAACTGATCAATCAACAGAAAGATCTGGTTTGTAAGAAACACTCTCTAAAAAAAGAGAAGGAAACAGCTAGAGAATGTCCACAGTGTTTAATTGCAAACCTGTTTATCTACTAGACATACTTTTCTGAGATGCACGTTCAAATTTTGCAACTTTAGCACATCTGAATAGGCATGGCTGTTCAGGCATGGCTGGACCTGAGCTCTGTTTCATCTGCTGCACAGTGGCTCTGTCTGATGTCACAGTGGGACATCCCTGGGTATCAGATTAGGACAGATCTCCAGACAACAGGCTGTTGGAGTGGCAAAGCAGCTTACCATTCACTGCCTGCTTTGTCATTGCAACAGGTGGCAGGGCTGGCATCCCCTCTATTGCCAAGGAAAGACTCAGGTCTTGTGCAACAGGCTGTTGCTGAGGTCTGTAGCAACAGTAAAATGCACTTCTGACATCCCTTCCTTATTCAGCCTTGGAAGAAGTTGGGCTAGGTTTCCCAGGACCCCTCACAGCCACCTTCCGTCCCAGCCCTGCTCCTCTCTAAGCCCCTGCCTTCCCATTCTCTTCCTACAGCAGCAGCAGCCTGGTCCCTGCCCCATATCCTTCTGAAAGCAAAATTCAATTTTGCCTTCTCTTTCTAAAAGTACAAACTAGTACTGAACTCTGCAGAGCCTACGGGGTTTGGTATTGAGGACTAGTGTTGGTACAGTTTAATGACCTTCTGTATTTCAAAGGGAGGGACATGACTTTCTGAACACACTCAGCAATAGAGAGAGACTGAGTCGTAGCCAAAGGCTGCAGGATATGTCATGGTCAGTCATGAGTATCTCAGGTATTCCTGCGAGTGCACTTTGGGTCAGAAAATGTTTCAGAGCTCTAACCATTGCTGCTCTCTGTAGGGCTCCAGGGCAGGAAGGGCATGTTTCCCTAGGTGCCCTGTAGGGTGGAAAAAACCCCTTGTATTTCTAGCTATTAAACACAGGACAAGAACCAGTCTTACAGCAATATACCAAGAACAAAAAGCATTCTTTAAATGACTGGAAAGGTTGAGGAAGGACAATTGGCAAGACTTCCATTTCCTGTGAGGAAGTTTCTCCTCTTTGAGCCTGGTGGCAGTGCTTAGTTCCAGAAGCAGAAAGACTTCTGGAGCCCAAGTCACTGTTGCTGAGGCTTCCCAGAGTAGAGAAGCAGCATGGGGACTAGTACAAAGCTGCAGTCATATAGGAGTTAAATTATTTAGCTCTGGTCCTATGACCGATTATGTATATCTAGGCTCTGAACCACTTCTGATTTGAGAACAACTGCATTACTATTTTGAATGCATTGGGTCAATATAAATAGAGAAAGAAAATACAGCCAATCTCTAAGGTCACATACCTAAGTTGTGGTACTCCTTCTGTTCTTGGTTATTCACTTACATAGTACATACCATAACTTGCAAGCTTAGGGAAAAATGACATCTGGAAGACTTGAGGTTTACAAAAATAAAAAAAAAATTGCAAGTCATTATCAATAGTCGTGCAATTATGAGAGAGTTTCTGGTCATTACACATGGCCATCAGGAGAAAAAGTCAGTGAAAAACTGCAGTTGGAGTAAAACATAAGAGTTGAACACCAACAAAAATAAGGGATTATATACAATATCTGACTCTGACCCTGCCTCTAACAGCAATATGGCCTAGCACACAGTTGTGCAAGGCAGTACAAGTTATACAAACTATCAATTTGTACCAGTAAAGGGTAGTGCAGAATGAAACTGAAATGAGCCAGCTCAGAGCTAACCTTCTAATCAGAAGGATGTTAAAAACCATAATTAAAGACAAGATAAATCAGTGCTTAAATCTCAAGGAGCACATTGAAAACTAAAATATACTGTAAAGCCCTGGTCCTCACTCGGTGAATTTATTTAGAAGGGGCTTAAGGTACTACTTTTCCCTGAGGTGATGTAAAGGAGAATTGACAAAAGTTCCCAAGACGTTAAAAACCAAATTTTTTGGCAAGCTAGAAGATCAGGAACTTGGCAAAATTTAAAGCAAACGTTTCATCAAAATAAAGCATTTCACAAAGCATTGACTTGGCAAACTCTAACCCATCCAACTTTAAATTACCCAGATTTCAAGAAGAGGAAATTTGAAGACAAAAATGAGAGAAAGAGAGAAAAAAAGAGAGAGACAGAAGAAAGATACAGCTACTGCCTTGGGTCCAGCTTCCTGTCAGCTGCCATTAGATCCAAAGACAACAGGGACGTGACCATGTGTGTCTCAGGGCAGTGAGTTTTATCTGCTCTGGCCTCCTGTGGCCATCTCTCCCCCAGGTGGGGCTTCCAGTCATCTGTCTACTCTGGAGCTCGGCTGGGGCTCCAGGGTGGGGTGTGGGACATTGTTGTCCTTGTGTCAGTGACTGACAGCCATTCTGGGCTGGACTAGAGGCTCCAGTGGGGTGGGGAGTGAGCAGTGCATCATCCCACCTTCACAGAACTTGCTCTGGCCCACTCTCCCTCACACACACGTCAGCTGTTTTGAGCCAATAATCATCTTCTCCTGTCTGTCACAGATACTGAAAGAGCTCCTTTACACCTAGAACTGAGACAGTTGTATTGATTTCATATACAGACATACAAATTATCATCAGCCCACATGCAGAACAAAGCACCACAGTCACCATGAGTAAACGCTAATTTTAGGAAGCCAGGCTTCTCAAAAACTTCTGAAGATCACAGATTAGCATCTACTTTCCAGTCTACACAGCATCATGATGGAAAGTTCTGACCCCCACCTCTCATTTGGAACTCAAGTAGTTTGCCTTTCAGCAGCACTTAACAAATTCAGACTTTCCTTCTAATCCCATTGTTGCAAGTTTCACAAAAATCCTGGAATCACTGCCATTTATGATCACATCTGGTTTGAACTGAGCTTTTGATTTTCCCTGTCGCTCAGCAGTAGAGCTCAAGCAGCAGAACAAGGACTGCAAAGTTCATACATGTGAATGGATGTTTTTAGGAAAGGATAAGAACACTTTATAATTCAATAGCATACTCACCTGGAACTGGGGCTTTGATTATACTGACATGCCAAGTGATGCAAAACACAATTTATTTCTGTTCTTTCCCCTCAGAGACCTATACTGTATGAGTGAGATTATAACTACAGGGTTGGTGTGTAAATCATTTATTTGAAGGATATCATTAGTAACTTGATGTGTTCTCAGTTGCCCGCCTCTTCCTATCCACCTCAGTATTTTTTAAGGATTGTATATTGGTCTCATTGTAGAACATTCCTTTGTGTAGTTGTCTACAGGAAGCAAATTTGCAATGCATAGTAGCCAGATTCTTTAGCATTAGCATACATTAGTTCAAACTTCTTTTCTAAGTGGAGTGTGAAAACAGTTATTTCTTCTCTTCCACACTCTTGGAGGGGGTGGGAAGGCTAGACAACTCCTTAGTTAAACTGGAAGTAATCTGTGCTTTATGGAAGTTCTAACACACAAGGAAGGCTGTACACCACGCACAGCAACTAACAGGACTTTTCTTGCAGGAGTCCTCAGCATTGATATTGCTGTTGTAACACAGTAGTAATATCCAACCTCTTTTGGGGCTAGCTCAAACATAAACCAGTTATTTTTAAAAATATAAAATAATTTAAAAAATTTAAAATAATTCCCCCCCTTCAATTATTCTTCTTGAATAGATGCAGAGTCCTACCACATTCAAATTTTGGTTGCTAGTTCATAGATAAGTCCCTTGGTAGTACCTGAATATGTTAGAAAATGGGTAGCAACTCTTTCAACAGATTGCAATTCTTCTGCCCTGCTAATTTTTTTATTTTATTTTTAAATTTTTTAGATTTAAACAGAAATCATAAAATGTAAGACAAAATCAGTGTACAAGGGTAGAAGGACCTTGCATATTTGTACAGTGTTCTTTTCTGGGTGTATCACTACAGTGAGAACTGAAACAAAAATATCAGCATAAACCCTAAAAAAAGTATATGCCTCCAGCATGTTAGCACCCAGCTCTCTCAAGGCAGTGCACTTTGCAGAATCAGAAAAAGATCATGAAAATCTCTACATCCTGAATTTACACCTGCTCTGAAGCTACACCAGCCATTTAGGCTTCTATTACTGACACAGCTATCCAGCCTCTACTCGGCGAGTTTACAACCAGCATACCTTAGTAGTACTAAATGGCAGGAGAGATGGCAAAGGGATTTAGCTAAGCACATTTGAAATCCTGCTGTGACTCTCACCCCCCACAGGAAGTGTAGTAGTAAAACAGCGTGTGCCGAGGAGTACTGCAAAAGTTTCTCTCTGCTGGAGGACGTCAAACTTGTGTACAGGCATTTCTGTAGCCCTTTGAGTACTTGCAATACATCTACATAGAGCTGTAATGTTATTGCATACTAAGAGTTGAGTGTATGACATTGCTTAGGAGGTTTTGTACAGGCACATATAGTCTTAGAAAGAAAATGCTTTCTGCACAAAGGAAAGAGCTTCGTGAATAGCAAAGGAATTTAGCTTCTAGGAGTGACTAATGTGATAGCATCATAGTGCTGTTCATTTAGTATCACATGTATCAATTAGAATGCACACATTTCCAAAACACAGATATTGCATTATTATGTTTAACCATCTTTATTAAGAATATTTTTCTTCTGTTTATAAAGAAAAGTGGGAGGAGAATGGGTACTTCAGAGGAAGAGAAATACAGATTTTCTGGAAATGCTTATGAAAGGTTTTATATCTCAATATGTTCTCTATAAAGTGAAGAGGAACAGAGGATGCATTTCACATACTTCCTGACTGAAAAAGGAGTTGTTTGTCTTTAAAAAAGTCTCTCTCAAAAAACCACAGATTTCATTGTTTTCAATTGTAACAACATTAGCTTTTAGGAACTTGCTATGCTCATCAATTATTATTGGATTGGACAAAAGGAAACCAAGTAGATGTGTCATGTAGCACACAAAGAATGAAATATCACTCTAGAGGCCTCAATTCAAGAGGCCTAGCTTTGTTTTTGGACTTCTGAAGAAGGAAGCAAGATGTGCTTGTGAAGAATTGCACTGCTGCAGACATCCTCTCCATCAGCCCAATGTCAGTGCATTCCCTCGGAGAGAAGGGGGCATTAAAGATCAGTCTATCTTACAAAAACGTTTCTGTGGAGGGCAATTGAACATCTGTTTCAGTTGCACAGGATACTAGACAGAAGTTGAAGCTCTTGCAGTTGCTTTTGCTTTTTAGATTGAAGGACCAAGACTGAACATTTCTGGTAAATAAAGAGAAACAGGAACATTGTATGCTTATATGATCCTGCAAATGAGCAGTGGATCATTCATCACTGCTTCAGTTTTACACAACATGTAGGACTACCAAAGCCACACATGTATTAATTTTGCCTGTAACTGGCTTCACAAGAAAAATAAAGTGGAGATACTAAAAAATGAGGACTGGTGGGCCTGTATGTACCAACTGAAGCAAGATTAGTGAAAAATTAGACTGGTTATGCAAACCTAAAAAATTAATAAGAAAAGAAACCCCAATCCCTCTTAATCCCCCTTCTCTTTAGATAGAGAGGACAGTTGCTAGTATTGACAACTGCTGGGCTGATTATATTGCTTATTACCAGTAGATAGCACATCTCAGCACACTCATCTCTACTCCTTCCCTTACACAGATGTCCCTTCCTGTGCTAAAGCCTGGTGAAAGAAAATGTTGTCACTCGATGTCAACAGCAAAACAGCCATTATCTTCATCTGGGTCAGGATTTCACCAGCTGTCTACCTCTTGACTTTAACTGGTCAAGACAAAGTCAACTCTAAACTAGCCTTTGGACAAATAAATTAATGTATGGCATTTTGTATAAGGTTATAAAGAGTTACAAAAAATTAATGCATAAGAGAAGGGGGAACAGAAATCCAACCCAGACAGACGTCTTGCACAGAAGACTCTCTGATCTTCTCTGCACTGGTGGTTAACACAAAGACTGAAGCTGTGCTGAACCTTAGCTCCAAAACTCAGCTTGAGGACTCACAGTCCTAGTGCTAATCCCAGCAAACTCCCAGATTGCTTCCAATTAGGAAAAACGATTTTAGTGTGAGAACACAGGATCTAGAAGGCTCAAATATGAGAAGAGCTAAATATTGCCTCTCTTTAATTGATTAAAAGCAAGGTCTTGCCAGCCGAACAAAGTCTGATTCTGTACATACTGAGCCACCCAGGAAAAAACTTAAGCTACAAAACCAGCTTTGTAGAGTTCCACATTAAAATGTTCTAATTCATATCCACATTTCACCTTTTTTCATACTGAGAACACATGGTTATCTATTTCAAATTTTAAATAACTTGAAATAAATTTGAATAAGTACTTAAAAAGATTTTTAAAATACATTATATGGTACATAATTTAATAAGTACATCTAGTAACAGGGTGCTTGCACTACCTGTTATCCAGAAGAGAAACTCAAGGACCTTCAGTACCCTGACACAGTACCATAGTTATATATGCTATATCTATATTGCACCAATAAAGGAAGTTAAACTAGGAAAAAACAGAGTTCAATATGACAAAAAATATGTTGGCCTCTTCCGTAAAAGTGAGAAAGGTAATATGCATTGTGTAATTATGATTAGTGTAAAGGAGCCAACTTCAAAACACTACTGAAAAAACTAACTTGATCATCATTTTTTTTCATGTGAATTTCTTAAAACCAGTTCTTTTGGCTTGGGCACCTCACACCCTCTAAACTGGGTACCAGAACTTGGCTGTGGCCACTTCTGACCAGTGACTTCTGTCAGGCAACACAGAGCCTGTTTTTTGAAATCAGTAATGTGCCCTCCACCAGATCACAACTATAGCTGGTAAGAGACAGAACACCTATATGTCTCTCTCTGTACAGAGTTATTTTATGGCTTTCAGGTCCTCTTGTCTCTGCCACAGAGCAGCTATGCCAGGGTCTTCCAGGACCACAGACAGCTGTTATTTAATAGGGACTCTAAGCAAGTCAAAGGATGAAGAAAAGTGCTATGAGTTACAAGCTGGAATCTACAATTCCCTGAAAGGAGGTTGTAGCAAGGTGGGGTTTGGTCTCTTCTTCTGGGTAACAAGCAATAGGACAAGAAGAAAGGGCCTCAAGTTGCACCAGGGAAGATTTAGATTGGATATTATAAAAAACTTCTTCACTGAAGCAGTAGACAAGCAGTGGGCTGCCCAGTAGATTCACCATCCCTGGGGGTGTTCAAATGGTATGAGGATGTGAACAAGGTTTCGTGATGGATTTGGCAATGCTGAGTTAAGGACTGGACTTGGTGATCTTAGAGGACTTTTCCAACCTTAATGGGTTTATGATTTTAAGTTTTCCAAGAAAAAAAATTTCCTAGTAAGCAAAGAGCCTGGTAGCAATCAGATCCTTTGTACGACTTCATTTCGTTGCCTTGGAACGAACGGCTTTGGAGCTGCCTTTACAGGCCAGGAGGCAGTTTGACAGGAGATACTGCTGCGCTGCCATGCATCACAGTGGAAACAATGCATCACTGCAGTGATCAGCCCTGGCTGCAGTGCAGCAGTGTAATATATTAAGTCTGTGGCAAGCAATCCCCTCATGGAGGCGAACATGGGAAACACGCTTGCGTGCCAGGCTGCTTCAATAGGTAACTGTAGACAGAAGAAGGAAGGAGGTTGTTTCAGTTTCTAATTGAAAAGACATCTGGGAGAAAAAAAAGTACCTGGCTGATGGGGATATGTTTGTTCTACCCTTAAACTGGAAATGTTCCCATCAGCCTCACTCCAGAAAACTCGCTGTTTCCTGTTTCATTAGAGTGACTGAGAAGGAGCCCAAAACTCTAAAAGTGTATTGCTTCCCTGCCTCTTAATTTCCCTCAGAATGCATATTTCCAGTTTGCATGTTAAATACAATGCAGTTTTAGATGCTGATGTAAAAATTATTTTGTGGCTGGGTGTTCTATGAAGTTAATTAGCTGTATACTGTATCTGGACTCAGACCAGCAAACCTTTCTCGCCCTTTTCAAGAAAGACCCTCCATATAACTTGTGAAAAGTTACTAAATGGGCCAGATTTTATTCCTATCTAATACACCAAGTAGTGTATGGAAAATTAAAGGCTTTTCCTACAAAACCTTTTCTGTCTTCTCAACTGTGTTGCATTTGTGACACTAATTACCTAGCTCAAATTGAAATTTTGAAATATAATTCAGAATTTTGTTGTTGGATCATGAAGTCTATTCTCTTTTCAAGTCTGACTCATTCTTACCACTTAGTAATAATCTTGAAAGAGTGACTTGAGTTGCAACTGAAATACAATTTAATTTACATGTAACTTATATTAAGTATAATTATGTTTTATAATTACCACTTGCAACTGAAAATGCCTCTTTCAGAAACTCAATAGTAATAATTTGTCAGCAATATTTTCTTTGTAATTAAGAGCAACTTGGTTAAAAAAAAAATCATCCTGCTAGCTAGACATGCCTTGCAGACAGTACAAGTATATGAAATTATATCATCTGCTGCACAGTAATTTAACTCACAGCATTTTACACTAAGCTTTCTGCTTTTGAGGTTTCTCACCAGTTAATTTGCCTAATTTCTGAGATGGCTGTGTACAAAAGCAGATGATGGAAAGGGTGTCTTGGGTTTTGGTGGTGGTGTTTTTAACCTCAGTGCCACCACACTCAGACATTCCAGCCCTAACCCAACAGAACTACTTGGAAATGATCATTTGTTCTGTAGCTGGGATGATTAAAATGAAGGGGGGGGGGAAACAAAAAAAAAAACCAAAGTAGCAAGCATTTTCTGTCAATGATTCCTTTCTTCTGTTACCACTTCAAGCCACAGCTAGCACTAAACTCCAGAGCTGGCAGGTGCTGGAGAATACTTCCTTCATCTTTCAGATGTTCACAGGCCTTCCTAAAGGACATATTAGTGCCAAATCAAGAGGGAAGCAGGAATCACTTTGAGCACAGAAATCCTTGCTGGGAAGAGGTAGAAAATGTTTTCACATTTCTCCATAAACAGGTGTAAGCGACAAAAAACATTAGATATATTCTGTCTCCTTCCCTTTTAACCTCAAAGCTTATTTGCTGCAATTTAACAACAGTCATAAACCAATGATTTAACCATTAAGTAACTCGAGAACTACAGGGAGAGGAGACAAAAATATAATTGTGAAAGCAAACTATCAAATGCTAACATTGCAGTGTCATTCAATACCAGGATGTGTTTGTATGGGAAGCTTATATGGCAGACAAGGTGAGACTGTGACTCCCTAAGGTACTTTTTGTTTTTATCTCCAGAGTGCCTCCAAAAGGATATGAAGCATCTTTGACCTCTTTTCTCAAGATGCAGCCCCTCTATTTTGAGAGATTGCTTCAGGTTATACAAGGTTTGGAGTGTCTCCCATATTTTCCATTTGTCACTGAACACTCCCAGTCCTTTGCTTTCTAAGGGAGAAAAGTTTTTCCTAGTAATCCAAGTAAATAAATACTCAGACTGTAAGTTATTGCCTCAGAAATACCATTCATTTGGAGAGAAGAACCTTCTTCCAGAAGCAGTTTAGCATTTTAGAAAGAGAAAAATGGTGCAGTCATGCATCAGGAAAGCTCTGATGTGTTTAAAGAAGCCAGGCATATTAACATGGGTAGACATTTTATATTCAGCAAGTAATAACTGTTTGCCAGTTGATAAGGCTGACACAACAAGATGCAGTTTATAAGGAAGTTTGTTGTGGATTATATATTGGGAGCAGTGGGCAACACTGTTTTTGCACAGATCAAAGGAAAAAAAAGGTATAGCATCACCCCACACCTGGGCAAATAGTATGGCTTGGCTAGCAAATGAAAGAAGTAGAGGTCTTTTGACCTACCTGCATAGATTAATCCTATCAGAGGATTGCTGAAGTCCTAATCCTTCAACTACACTTCTGATTTTATGCACCCATCTTAAAGCCATTTATGAGCTGGATATGTAGCCAATGAAAAAACAAAGCCTGCTCCACAGGACAATCTGTCACATCTGAAAGGAGGCAGGCTCCATGCATGGGAGGCCTCACGAATTGAAAGAATGTTCCTCTCTGCATCAGCTACATATGTCCAAGCCAACTCGCCTAGACTTGTTTCAGCGAACAAGGTTCAGGCAAAATAAATCCTATTTCACCATATGTAGTGCTTCTTATAAATGAGCAGGCAAATTTAACCTCACTAAAAGTCTCATTTGAGAGGCTGAAAATGCCATCGCGGTTTCTCACTGGTCTATCAACAGCTGCAAGCCATTAAGGCATGCAACACAAAATTAAACAACCTCACTGAAAAATAAACTATTACTTGCAATAGCATTTATGCTGGTATTAAAATTAGAACTCAGAAGAAATGTTATGATTCTACCACTACTGAAAGAGATCAGAAAGTCCTTGTAAATCAACATCTGATCAAGGAAAAGAAAATATGACAATGATAGCAAAGTTTTCTGTGAATGTCTACACAGTGTATTATATAATACAGTGTATGCACATGGAAGTGCTGGTCATATTGTGTCAAGACGTATTTACAGGGAACAATCATATTCCTTCTTCTCAGATGACAGCAGTAGCTGGAGGGACTCAGGCATATTTGCTTTGGTTTGGCATTGCTCTCAGAGGGGTGCCCGCAGCGGGTGTCCTCTGCATGACACCCTGCCTACTATTCTGGTCACGGCACAACATGGCATTAAAAGCTGGATCAAACAGTAAAATAGAACTTTTAACATTGAGTGTAAGAGACGAGATTGCTAGATAAAATTGAGCTAAAATGCCTCAACCTTATCACAACCAAATTGTCTTTTGACCTTCCTCAGATTAAGCCTTTCAACAGAATCTGAATTTAAAAAAAAAAAAAAAAAGTTGCTTTTGGAAAATGAACCTTTTTGGATTTTTTTTTTGTGATGCATTCTGACCACTTTTAGTGCACAGACAGGGCTCAAAGCTCACTGCAGTGGGCCAGTAAGATCCAACCATTAGATGTAAAATCTGTCATTGCTAGGAAGGTAGCAGCATGTCTTCCTTTACCCATCTCATTACTAGGCATTTTTCTCATCTTTCCCAGGAAGACAAGGATAATGTATAGTACACAAGGATGTGCCCACAAGTCAACTGGACTCACAGCATTAGGAAAGCAGATGTGCAATGAAAGGGTTTTAATTGCTTTTATTAATAACATTTAAAACTAATATGCAACTCTGCTAGTGTTTTAATCAGCCTTAAAAATGTAATTGCACAGAACCCTTATGGTTCAAATGATGTCAGTATTTCAGGATGCCCACATGCAGAGAGCTGCTACCAGAAGATAATATTGCCTGTGTTTCTTAGTAACTGATAAAAATTGTTAATTTATAAGGAGGAAGACTCTCTGAGTCACCTTATCTTTATGTTAAGATCCCTGTAAGGATATGCTCCAAGACATGCCATATACAACCAAAGGAAGCAAAGTGCAGGTTAGACCTCTACTCTTCCTAATTGCCTGTTTTAGAATGACAAAATCAAATAATTTCAAAGCAAGTCATGCAGTCATGCAGTTAGGGATCAAAATAATTTCTTGTGTATTTTAAAATTTGCACACTTATCTTTTCCTTTCTACTGAAGGTCTGCTTGGTGCTTAGCAACTATGAGCTATCTGAACTGTTCATTACAGTCACTGCAACCCAATGAGAGAGATTTACAGAAAAAAATTTAAAAGGTTATGGAACAAGCACATTGGGAACTCTATTATATGAAGACACAAAAATGATCCAGAATTAGCCAGTTCATCCCATGTGCTTCTGTGGATTCAGAACACAACACAAATTCCCTTTCATTCTTGCGTATGTATATTTCATATATACATAAAATACATGTGTATACATATATGTGTGTATTATATGGGGGGGGGGGGTTGTTTTTCTTTGGTTTTTTGTTTTTACAATGTTCAATGAGCACATGGAGAATCTAAATGGGTGCATACCTATAGCTGATACCTAGAATAAGCTTCCAGGTAAATAAAAAGGAATCCCTGGCCCAGTCACTCAGAGCTGAAAAAATGAAAACTCTTCTTCCTCATAACAGAAAAATTACTTGCAGAAAGCCAGTCATCTTTCTAAATAAACAAAAAACTTCATAAAGACAAGAATCACATCCACACACTCAAAACTGTGTAAAGCCACAATATTGAAAGCATGGGGGAAACAAATGCCATCAACTGAGAAATCCTTGAGAAAGGGAGCAAAAAGAGTTCAATATTATTACCTGATACTTTAACAGATGCAACCCTTAGAAAGTGGAAGATGTGTGTCCAAATGAACAGAGTAAAAAAGATCATGAACTCCTACAGAGTAAAACCTAAACACACAGTGAGGTAGACATAAATACTTCAAAGCAAAATTGATAGAAGTAACACATGCACAGAGATATAGATTGATTGCAAATTCAAATGCTAATAATGTAAGGGCAGAATGCATGAAGAGAAGACACGCCATTTCTTGCACAGCTTTTCACTCTGGGAGAAGCTGGGAAGATTCCCATGTCAGAACAAAAACAAAAAAAAATGGTGGGGGTCTTTTGAGGGAGTTTGTTTTTTTTTTTTTTTTTTTTTTTTAAGTGAGTGACTCAGAGGAGCTGTCTGAAATTGAACTAACTGTAGAATAAGTTATGAAACAAATTCACAAAATGAACTTAACAAATTGCCAAGTCCAGATGGTATTCACCCAGGAGCTTTAAAGGAACTCAAGGATGAAATAACTGAATTACCAAGGATAGTGTGCAGCCTCTCATTGCATCAGTATCAGAGGACTACAAAAAACGTGATGCCAATTTTCAATGAACAGTTTCAAGGGAACTTCAGGCCTCTTGACCTGTAGTGGGCAAGGAAACGGCAACTTCAAATAAAAAAACCACAGAAATACTAGGCATCTGAATGATCAAGTTCAGGAGTCAACAGGGCTTTGAAGAAAAATTATGCCTTGCAAAACTGTATTTTGAAGGGGGCAAGAAACTCTGTAGGTAAGTCTGATAAAGCTGAAAATGTCTACTTTGATTTCCAAAAGGATAACTTATTGAAGTGCTAAAAACAAGCAAGTACAGCATAAAGGAGGAATGTGCTAGCATATACAGATAACCAGGTGAAAGGAGTAGAAACTGAAGTTGGAAGTAAATGGTCATTTCTTGCTGACTAATGGTTCTACCTGAATTTATGCTAATGCCCATCCTTGTGAAGTACCTGAGAGAGGGTGAGAAACGCAGTGAGAAAGTTTTCTTATTTTGTTAATATTAAGTTATTAAGGATGAGGGCCAACAGAAAAACAGCAGGGCCAAAGAGCTGAGTGGACAATAAAGGAGCAGGGGAAATTTAGTGTAGGTGATAATAAAGCATGCACAGTTTCAGCTTCACATATAAACAATGGTCCTTACCATTTTGCTGACCATTACCACTCAGAAGTGGTATCTTGAGACTATGACAGAAATAGGAACACAGGATATATCTATATAAACGTAATAGGAACCTCCATGAACACACCAGCTCAATTCTTTGCAGTGCTTAAAAACTTGAATTTAGGCACTATCGGGTGATAAACAGAGAAAAAAATAAGACCTACAGGATGCCACGGTTCATTTGGTTCATGAGTATTATGAGAAAAAGAGTGGAATCTCCACATCTCTTGTGGGAGTCTGGAAGATTCAGAGGTGGAAAGCAACAAAGAGTAAGGATACAGGATTGGACAGCTCAGTCACAAAAAGAGATGACAAAAGGGGGTTATGGTAGAGGTGTACAAAATCATGACATTCATGAATGGGTTAAAAACTCATCACTAGTTTGCCCTCTTTGCCAATAAAATAAATGAGGAATTAAAGAAAGCAATTTGGAGTCAGGTTCCAAGCAAACAAAAGGATAAAGGTTCATTTTACAACATTCCTTAAGACAATAATAGCTGTAGCTGGGAAAATATTCAGGGTTACCAGTGTTTCTACTCTTTTCCACATGCCTCCATTTGTGGCCACTACAGTAGCTAGGATAGTAAACCAAGCCCTTAGTCTGACCTGTAGTCTTCTTTTTATTGTCATATTAATATGCATGGCAACTCACTTCCAGATTAATTCAGATACATCCAAACTACAGATCCAGAACAGCAGCTTATCTGGATTTCAGAATAAATACTGTTTACCACAACCAACAGCTTTTCAAGAAGGAGGTATCATGAATTTGAATACCATCTCTACAAAAACAGGCATGTCACAGATGAAGAGATTTTAAAAGAGGGCGTTCTTGTAATTATTTCACTGCATTTTCCGCTTGGCAATTGACAATCAGATTTTCAGTTGCTAAACATCAGTAGAGCTTCTGTCATTTCACTGCAGCTCCCCAGGAACACCAGCAAAGAATCTTAGAAAATAAATACCATTGCTCTCTGTCCTCATCAATTAGATAATGCTTGAGACTGTTCCTGGGAATAGGGATGTGATGGTCTATACTGTTGTTATCATGGTCCTATCAAATAGCACCATACAAAACCTCACAGAGCGCAGTTTTAAACCGAAGATGTTCCAGAGACCCTTGCCGGGCCAGTTTGCATGTGGACATGCTAGTTTGAGATCAAGGGAGAAGACAGGACTTTTCCACCAAAG
>NW_008238373.1:0-10402 GCF_000691975.1 Corvus brachyrhynchos | reverse complement strand
GAAAGAGTGAGGAAAGAAAAGAAGAGGGAATTGAATGTGGGAAGGAGATGGTTAATATTCTTCCATTGCCAAAAATCTGTACTCAAATTTCATCATACTGTTGCAATTTCCATCCCACAGATTTTTCTCTTAGCTTCCTGCCTTAGTATCCTGGCAAGCCCTGTTGCTCAAACACTTTGGTCTTTCTCTTTAACTAGTTTAAGGGCAGAATCCCTTCCCACATGTAATGCTCCTCTTGAAATCCCCAAAATCCTCCTCTTTTCCACATTACTTCATAACCTGCAGCCTCCCCAGTGGAGAAGAAGCTATGGGTATATGAAACAAGACCAATTTTTTTCATTGGTGTTACCTGTGCAAATGCTAGAAAAGCTGGCAAATTTCAGGAATATTCCAGTCTTTATAGACATGAAATTTTAGGAAGCCATGTTTCTAGGATGAATATCTATTCAGTTAACTAAATTTTCAATGTCCTACTGTCCCTTGCATTTGAGGTAGCACGTACAGAACTCTCTAGTAACCTGTATAGATGTATGCAGCCTACTTCCTTATCCAAATGAGTGTATTTCTGTCTTGCCCTTTTCTGTAACTTAGAAAGTGGAAAAAGTTTTAACTGAGACTATGTGCTGCACATGTGTTGTGTGTCCAAAGCTTATGTGTCCAGGGAAGAGCTGGATGTACAGCTCCCACCCCCTTCAGGAGACAGCTGTGAACAGTAAGTCACTGGTACATAGTAAAAAGACAAGACATGACCAGTCTCAGCACTCTGAAGTGCATTTCCCTGCGGAGGCCGGTGAGCCTATGGAACAAGGAACAAAAAGAGTCCACTGGTAGGACAGTCCCTAAGATCAGAGATCCTCCTGAGATTAGGGTGACAGAAAAGTCTTCCCCCAGGATGCTCTGTTCTGTTATGTTAATGTATCCCAGTTCTGCTTCCCCGGTTGGCCTGTTGGCCTCCCTGCCCCTTTGTACCTTATAGTCCCTGCTCTAGAAGGTTCTCCACTCCCTGTTCTCCCATTGGCCCTTGCCCCATTGCCACTCCCTCAGAGTTTCCCCATTGGTTCCCATACCCTGGCCCCACCTGTGTACCACCCCATGCCCTCAGATCATTGGTCCCTGATGTTCTCCCTGCTCCCGTATATAAACCTGGACCTTCTCATGTTCTTTGTCTTTGTCCCTGGAACCCTTCACGTGTGTGGTTGCATTAAACTTCTCCCGTGGAATTCTATATGAATGCCCTTCCTACATCTTTGCCATCAACCTATTTTAAGGAGCTGTCCATGTCAGTGTGCCTGTGTACGTGTGTGTGTGTGTGTGTGTGTGGTGGTCCTGCCGAGCGGCTTTGCCTTGGAGACGCTCTTAGGAAGGTTGCAGCACCTCACCATCCGGCACTGTCAAGCTGGAGACCACGACATTTCCTCTCATTAGAGCTGAGCATTACAGGATCTAATGATTCAAAGGAGATGTCTGGTACCCTTGCCACCCTCCCCAATCCTCTTGAAATCCCATTCATGGAATGTGTGATTCCTTCAAGACCAGTGAGAAGCTGGGGGTGACTGAAGGTGTGTTTCTTTGATTTACATTCTCCAGTGGTTTTGGTGACAGATTTGACCCAGCTTAAATCCTGACTGAGATAGAGACAGAAGTGTTTATGCTGTTAATATTTCTGTTGGCTACTTTGCAGTGAAACAGTAACATAGGTACTTCCATAAATAGAACACAAGACAGCAAGATGGGTTCAGTTCAAGCTAATCAAGTAACTTCAGGAATAACACCACGCACCACCGACTCCACACTAAACAGTTGAAGTAAAGAAGTACATACGGTCTCCAGATATAAAATGAGACAAAAATCATCCCAATAAAACTTTATTTCTCCTTAAAAAAATAACCGGTTTAGATTCTGTGTGAAGATGCTACAATTTTTTCTTATCTCATTAGAGGATGCTAGAAATCTTTCCCTTATTTCCAACACAGTTATCTCAGTATCTATTGAAGCCACTTGGACATTGACTCAGTACTAGCCCAGCTGAGATTCTTCCCAGCTCTCCTGTTCTCTTTCCTTAGGAAACTCCATCCAATTAACATAACTCAGTTTATAAGCATATGAGGCCATTATGAGCGTTGAACTTTCTGTAATTCTTACATGATGTAGTCTGGCATTTACTTGTTCATGATGAAAGGCCCTTTTACACAGCACTTGAATACAAATATTCTAGCTAAGTCACGCAGAAAATCCACACTTTTTGAGGTAGCTCAGAAATAGTATGAATTACTGACTTGCTCCTAAATGATTGCACTATAGGCACTTGTACAAGTGACACTAGCCTGCGTAAAAGTGGTTTATCCTCTTCCAAGATATGTCAATATACACAAATAATATAATCCCACCTGTAGGCAAGACCTCTCTCCAGTTGCTTGCTCCAGTACCATGAGCAATCTGCTCTGAGCAAATCCATTCCCTCACTATTCCCTGCAGCAAGAAGAGCACTGAGACCTTTCAAAGACTGTGGGTCCGTATCTAAAATGGAGTCCAGGGACTCATGTCAAGATAGCAACATAGCCCCACAAAGCCTCTTCCTAACCTCGTGTGCAGGGAATCCAAGGGAATTCTTTTTCTGCCAGAGGTACTGCTTTGCACATTTACCAGTAACACCTTGGATTATGTTGCTTATTTGTTTCCTCTCCCCTGCATCAGAGCTGAAGAATACACCTCAGTCAATACCTTCCCAATTCAGAGGCAGCCTGGCCAATCTCAGGGCAGTCTTTACACCCTATTCTGCATCATCTGTTCTCAAATAGGCAGGAGAGCTCTTTGTAGATGCAGTTTGTCAGTGGGAAAAACAAAAGATTGTATCTATGGTCTCAAGAGTCAAATAAATATTTTTCTGTCAGTTTGGTTATATTAAGTAGAAATGCTGAAATTGAACTGATTCAAATAGAATTGACCACATTACATCAGATTTCAAAATCTGTTAGCTCTGCTGTAAGCGTATGAACCTTTATATTTACCTTTGGAGGTTTTACTCCTTTTGCAAATTAAACAACAGTTGGGAAGTATAATTTCAAATGCAACAAACGGAAATTTAAAGTCAACATTTTCTTCCTGGCAAAACAGCCCTGGATAAAGATGAATAAAACCTGAGATAAAAATAAAATTGAGATATAAATGGGAAAAAAATAATAACATTTCCTCTCAAAGAGCCTAAAGATTCCCAAATCAGAAGTAGCCAGTATGTAAATAAAGTCTCAGATAGGAGGGCCAAATAACTACTCTGTTCTGGGAAAGAACTGTAAATCTCTCTTAGACAAAGACTTGATGCCAGGGAAAAACACTGTCAGTGGTGAAACTGAGGATTGAGAAAGGATATAAAAAATTGCTTTAAGTGGGGACTGGGTCTTTTCAAAAAATACTCCTAGAGCAAAACAACTGACCTCCATATCAGTTGGATGAGTCTTGAAATGATTGAACATCCTCTTTCTTTTGAGAGCAACATGGTTTGTTTTGTGATTTGAGTATATTTTTTTAAACAACAAAAAAAAATGTTGAGAGGTTCTGGCACAATGTCATTCTATCATATTAACTTTACAGTAAAGTTAATGTGAAGAGACTATAAAACCACAGAACTATGTTGAACATTAAGACAGGTCAGGGAAACCATAATTTTGGAAAAAGCAGCCCCTTCAGTAAACAAAACAATTTAAACATAAACAGGAAAAAAAACCCCATTGACTAGGAGTCCTCTGTGATAAATGACATCAGTAGATCCAAACCCTTTTTTTCCACCTGTGGAGGACGTGTCTTAGGGTAGCGTGACTTAGACCTCTGAACAGTGTTATAAATAAAGAGAGCTTCCTCATTGCACCCCAATTTTTGCAGCAGTGCACCACTTTGCTTCTTGTACATGTCAAGATTTTTGTCCTTCTTACCTCTTCCCAGTACCTTCCAAGTATTTAAGAACCAGAAACCTACTGGTGGCTGGTCCATCCCCAAGAGCTCACAGCACCAGTGGGGCAGTTACTGACCATCCACCTGAATCACAAGGGTTTTCACAAGGCAGTCTGACAGTTTCCAGATGATAATTATGGGCACAGAGAAAAGCTTGAGAAACATTTGGGAGGAAGTTTAGGAATTAACCCCACTGCAGTGCCTTCTTAGCAAGGTGATAAAATGGGGAGTGATATTCACCATTACAAACAAAACAACTCCCACCCCCAGTCCCATATCTGCAACCATATCCAAGTTGCTTATCTGTATTAGAGAGTCTGGGCTTTATCTTCCAAAAGCTTTCTGGGCACAGCAGCAGACATTTAGGTGCCTTTTCATTAAAGCAGCAAAGGTCTATTAGCATATCAGTCGTATTGAATTTTTTTTTTCTGCCAGAGAATGATTACGTCCCGTATCTCTGAACTGTCATCCAGCCTTACAAAAACAGCCTCCCGCAGGTGTCCCACAGAGTTTTCTAAGGGAATAACTCAGAGTAGGGAGGTCAAGGCATCAATTCAGTAGAGAATCAATTCAGTAGCATAATTATTTCCAGACAAAGCATACAGTTCATATTCATGTCAGACAAAATCATTGTCAATATTACAAAGCTCCTCCTAAGATTTGCAGTCCCACTGTATGGGATGAGGTACAGAACAAGCAACCCAGGAAGAATACAGCAAACATGGGGTACCTGTAAGGTGCAAGAAGCAGGAAACTGAAAATAAAGAAGGCATTTTTATTTCTGCCATCTAGGAACTAACTCTAAGTTGCATCTATTAATGAAGTATGTGATTTCAAAATGTCATATTATTGGGGCTATACTCACTAAAACAGAAAGCAAGAAGATACTAATAAGAGAGGTCACCTGCCTACACAAACAGGAATTCTGCCTGGTTTGGCCCAGTGCTATTAATGAAATCAAGACAGGAAAGACTGGAATGGCATATGGCTGACAGATGCAAGCATGTAATTTGATGGTGCAGTGGAAAGAATGACTCAGTACATCATTATCAATTTAGCATTTTTCAATTTCTTAGGAGAAAAAGTCCTCACTTCTGGTTCAGCCATTTAGAAGTTAACCTTTCCATGAAGACAATATGTGTGGGGTACTTTGCAAATGCAAGCTTTATCATAAGTTAGAGCACAATGCAAGGGATGGTTAGAAAGGACTTTATGAAGTGGCATAATGTGTGCCCAGCTTCAGTTTCAGTCTTGTCATTTCTGATTAATGTTTGTCCAATCTGTTCTTAAAGACCTTCTCAGCTTCTGAAGTATAAGAATATATCTCATTACCTTTACTTTTAGGTTGTTGCTTTGTTTGAGTTAGGGTTATTTTCCTAGCACCTGATCTCTACCTCTGCTGCTGCACTTAAAGCTCACTGAGCAAAATGCTCCATGAACTCAGAGGTTTTTGCTCTATTTCTGAAGTGCTGAGATCATATTATTCCCTTGTGCTATGTAAAAACCAACCAACAAAACAAGAAAACATCCTTTCATACAAAGAATCCAATTTGATATCTCCTTCAATTTTGAAGCTGTAACATTGATAACCACATCCAGAGAGCAGCTTATCTGGAAATAATAAATTTTTCATCCAACCCAGTTTCTTAAAGACCACATTTCCCTAGTTGATTCACAAGATTTCATGTGAAGTAATGTCAAAAGAACTATTTCCTTTTAGGGCATCATCATGCTGTCCAGGCAGAACCCTTAAGTTCTCAGATAAATACTTAATGCTCTATCTAAGTTAACTGCAGGCTATGGAAGATGGATAGTAGACCATTCAAACTATTTTTCATTATTAAAAATTGTAGGCAGTGACCCTGTATGCCTTTTTTCTTGCTCCATCTTTATTTTACAGTATGCATCTCTTGGAGGAAAGCCCAGAAAGATTATGGGATGTTGGTAGACAACTAAACAAGTCCACCTCAGTTTTTTGCCAATATATTTCAATCCAGTCCAGTCCAGTCTCCTCTTTCACATCAGTGACGCTGGTACTTGACTTTCACTTGCATTGCAAAGTGAGCAGCAGCTTGAATTCTGAATCATGTGGCAGGAATACTCTCTCCAAAACAGTAACCTCTCTACTTTTATCCTCTCTACTTTTCCTGTGTATTTTCCCATCCTTTTAAACATGGCTGGTTATGGAAGAGTGAAAAAAGTATTCTTCTGTTCAAAAGTGAATATATTGCACACATTTTGTTTTCAGAAAAGTATGAACCGTACCCTACAGCAACAGTTTAGATATCAGTAAAAGGTATAGGTGTTCTTGCCTGGTAAATCACATATACCCTGGAGGATTAAATTACAACAACCTAAAAGCATAGGGAAATGAGATTTGATACCTGGAGCCAAGGTCCAGTCTTAGTTTGCTTAAATGTAAATTACCTTAATTGATTGTTTTCCAAAGACAGATTTATCACAATTAGCTGCAAGCACTCGCTTCACTAGTAGCTAATATACACGCCTAGCAATTAGAAGAGCAGCACTCCTAGTAGATGTTAATTAATTGGGAGTTTTTTTTCCTCTTTTCCAAAATGTTGTTTTTAATCAGATACTTAGCCATGTTTAGACCAAGCATTTGATGCATCCATCCAGAAGCTCACCTGTAGGAAGCCAAGAGGTGATTCTGCAAGATCTCTCTGTAATTAGAAATATCTAAAGGCAGAGTTGTAGGCTCTGTACCCTTCACATCCCCGAGGGAAGCAGCTGAGTCCCTATGCATTGTTCTAGAGTGCAGTGAAATTCAAACAAAGCCAAAGGGACACATCTCCTAAGGATTTTCTTTATTCTTAGCTGAACCTTTCCTCATGCAAGCAACCCGCACACATGCACTAGCTCAGATATCCATACCTCTAAGGCACTTTACCAATCCCATGCTTTTACTGCACCCCACACCTGTTTCTAATCCGATTTCAGAAACACAGCCTCTCTACCTATATCTCCTGTGCAACTACAGAATCCCATGTTACCATGTTAACCCAAGTGATGAGAGACTGTTTCATCAGCAAGCAAGCAGCTCTTTTCAGCCTGAGTACACAGCTGTGTGACCTGTAATGAACTTCCCCTCCATGACTCACAGGCTTGATTCCCCCCACCCCCCATTAGCAAGCTGCCCCAGAGGGAACAAGTATTGGGAGGAAGAAGTGGTGATATTTCTGCCTCACTGAATTCTGCACATGCCCCAACTCAAAAGCATTAATGGAGAAGGAGAGAGGTCTGGAAAGCGCTCTGGCACTGTCCTTGTGCACTGGTTTAGGAGGGATGGGTCAGACATTGCTCCTGTAAGCAGACACACTCCCCATGCTGAAGCACAATTATTTTCTGACCACCACTCACATTTTGGCAGCTCCAGAAAGAGGCTCTGACTGGAGTCTGAATCGGAGGAACAGCCTTGAAGGAATTTGCTTGTTTTGCCTTCCATGCAGCAAATCAGATTAACTCTAGCTTAAGTCTGATGATTTACATTAACATGTCATTTGTCTACATACCATTAAAAAATGTTCCTCAGGTTAGAAAAGGGCCGTGTTTGGGGTCACTAGTTTCAAAGCCTGGAAATGAATCAGCAGTTCTGAAATCACACAGACAGACGAACCAAGCACTGCAGCAAAATATGGCCTGGGACAGCTCACCTACTTGCCTCTCCTATAAAAAACACTATAAGCTAAGGCTCTTGTTTAAAATAATCCTTGAGTATTTCAGTAGAAAAGAAGTGATTTAGGACCACCTGCTTTAGGCTGAGGTTTGCAAAAATCTGATAATACAAGGCTGTGCCAAACAGAATGGCTGTGAACGAACCTTCCCTGGGAAGGGGCTGTATCATAAACCAACAGAAATGGGAGTGAAGCCCTCTGCCTTTATCCTAAATTTACAGAATACCACTGTGAGAGATCTGGCTGATTTAGTCAGAAACGCTGCTCCTGAGCCATCTCCTTGGATGAGCTAGCCCTCTACTTTGCTTGGTTCCAAATAATGACATTTTGAAATCCCAATCAGAGGTGTTGACAGGAGACAAATCTCATGCCAGGCCTGTAAAAAGGGCTACCAGTACTTAAACAGATGTCTCTGTCAGCACATCTTTGATGAAAATAGTCTTTCTGGAGAACCACAAAGGGCTTGCTTTGCCCTGGCTTTTACATATCCTAGACCTAGGTCTCCACACTTCACATAGGGACCTGCATACACCATTTCTGTGGTGTCCCAGAGCCTGGCCAGAAACTACTCCCTGGCTAGGAGACAGCAGGCATCCTGGCAATATGTGACACTTCTGCTCCTGCCAGCTGCAGTGTGCTATCCAGGGACATTGGTGGAGAACAGCAAAACCAAGTTCCAAATCATCGACCCTGTTCAACTTCCTAACTGAGACTGCTCAGGCAAGCAGGTATTGCTCAGTGCAGAGGCAACCCTTGCAGCTGAAGGACTGGATTCACATCTATATCCCCTTGCATCACAGAGCTTTGTCTTGAGCTCTTAAATAATCATTTTTATACATATTATGTCTCTTTTCCCAACTAATAAGCAATAGGACAAGAGGAAACGGCCTTGAGCTGCACCAGGGGGAGTTTAGATTGGGTATTATGAAAAATTTCTTCACCAAAAGTGTTGTCAAGCACTGGAACAGGCTGCCCAGTGTAGTGGTTGAGTCACCATCCCTGGAGATGCTTAAAAGGATGTGGTGTTTAGGTTTAGTGTAGACATGGCAGTGATGAGCTAATAGTCGGACTTGATAGTCTTAGAAGCTTTTTCTGACCCAAACAATTCTGTAATTCCCTCTCTAAATGTGGAGAGGGAGGAGAAGGCAAGATGGTTTAAGAACTCCCCTTTAAATTGAAAATTGGCTTTGGCCATGAAAATCCGCATTAACCCAGAAATAATCTGATACATACTCAGACAAAGCCTTGCCAATAACTTGTCCCAAATCTTTATTGCCCAGCACATAACAATCCAGAAATGAGTACTTTTTCACCGAAGTAATGCAGCCATTCCTCTTGTCCTGCAAGCAGATATTCCCTAAGATACTGCTGTATAAGCAGGCAGCTGTAGCAAAAGGCCAAGTAACTAGTTGAGCTGGCTTCTATCAATGAAACCCTTATAAAGTCTAAACAATCAAGTCCAAAAACCAAACATAACAAGAAGAGTGGTCACCAAGTTCATAATACTCCACATAATATCAAATGACTGCTAGACAATAAGGTGTTGCCTTTTTTTTTTTTTTATAACTGGTTCCAAAACATAGACTGAAAGGTTTAAGCATTATTACCTTGCAATTTTCAACCAAATGATTACACAAGAATCATTATCTATAATAATACTTCAGTGTAAAAAAGTGTGTTTTCCCCCTGCCCCTCCAGCCTCTTCATTTATGCATTGGAGGACTGCATTTCTTTCAACTAAAATTATTGAACCTACCAAAATTCAATAGGAATACAAACCCAGAACTGGACATTGACTGAATAGGATTTTAAAAGGATTTCTTTTGTGGCCCTTTGTTCATTGAACTACAAGGTAGAGATGCTGAGCGTTTAAATACATAATTGCCTAAAGGCCTATGAAGGAAGCCATGCAAGTGACTTGTTTCCAAATGGTTTTAGCAGGTCTTCAACCTTGCCACTCTTACTGAACATATGCTCGGCATGTTATACAGCAGTGTTCCTCATATAATATAGCAATCTGTAAATAGGGATCTCTCTAGAATCCAGTTCCCACTCCTTCATCACCTGGATGGAGTTTTCACTCATTAATTCAGCCAGTAGTTAAAGGAAACTTTACAGAGAAGCTAGTGTGAGAAAAGACTAGTTTGGGTACAAAACCCCATGAATAGAAATAGAAGTCCGATACACACTCGTGTTTTTCTTTCCTTTTGTATATTGCAACTCAGTCCATGTTACCAGTTTTTCCTATTATCCACTGCTGCCCTAATCAATGATGGAGCAAATAATGATTAGTGCAGGCAAACCTAGGACAGATGACACAAGCAAGCAACAGATTTTTGCAAGCACATTGAGAATATAGCCTCTGTTCCTCCTGCAGTTTTAAAAGTCATTTTTAGTGCCTTTCATTTAGTAAATTTTATAACTGACAAACAATTTGGCTGCAGAATTTGAGAAAACCAAGAGCCTAAAGCATAACATTAATCCAGTCAACCATTACAGAAGTCCTTATTTACTCTTTTTTTAATACAAAAAGCCCCAGACAACACGTTTTGCAAGCCAGAGAAAACTATGACCACTACGGTAGCAACACAATAGCTTATAAACAGACTATAAATAGACTGTTATTTTTAGAACACTGTGTTTCTTAATTGCCTATAAACTTACCCAGTTGTGAGCACTTTGTGAAGACTGATGAAAGAATGCATTCTCCCAATTTCCACAGGGCATAGAGACTCTGTATTGTATCTTGTGGATGGGATGCTGAC
>NW_008238372.1:2479518-2482562 GCF_000691975.1 Corvus brachyrhynchos | reverse complement strand
TCCCTCCTGCCCCAGGTGTTGTGAATGAGTGGTTCAGGTTAATTAAAGAATCACTGTCAAAAGTATGGACAAAAGCAGGTTTAATATAAATTTGACCATGTTACCTGTACATCCCTGACAAAATTCCCTGTCCCTTCTCAGTAGCATCCTCCTCCTGCTGTGGTCTTAGGAGCTTTCTCTCACCTGAACTGTTGCTGCTGTGTGAGAAGGAGGGAAGGGGACAGGGCAGGGGAAAGGCCTTCTCCTGCAGCACAGAAAGGCAAACAGAAGTGGGCAGTGAGAAACCAGGCAGAGAGCAGTGGCAGAGGACTTTGGAGGTTGATCAAATGCTGGGCCATCTCTCTCCTCTCTTTCTCCAAAGCAGGGACCCTGGGGTGCTCAGCAGTCGGCTGCCTAAGGCAAATGTTGATTTTGTCTATACATAAATCCAGCCTACAATTGTCCACATTTCTTTGAGCTAGACACACCTCTATGGCTTACAGCAATAGCCTGAGTTCTCCTCATGCTGTCTGGCCACTATTTTTAGGGTGTGTGGGAGGACTAAAGGGAAGGAAATTAAGGAGGAGGGCTCTGGTTTCCCAGCACAGGAAGGACATTGATCTGCTGAAGTGAGTCTAGAGGTCACCAGGTTGATTAGAGGAATGGACCACCTCTGCTATGAGGAAAGGCTGAGAGAGTTGGGATTGTTCAGCCTGGAGAAGAGAAGCTTCAGGGTGAGCTTATTGTGGCCTTCCAGATGGAGAGAGACTATTTACAAGGGCCTGGAGTGACAGGACAGGAGGGAATGGCTCACACTGACAGGGAGTAGGGTTAAATGGGATATCAGGAAGAAATTCTTGTGAAGGTGGTGAGGTCCCGGCTCAGGTTGCCCAGAGAAGCTGTGGCTGCCCCGTCCCTGGAAGGGTTGAAGGCCAGTTTGGAGCTCTGAGCAACCTGGTGTAGTGGAAGGTGTCCCTGCCCATGGCAGGGGTTGGAACTAGGTGATCTTTCAGGTCCCTTCCAACCTAAGCCATCCTATGATTCTGTGATTACTGCTGCACCCCCAGAAGGCTCCTTCACATTGGCAGAGTTGTTTGTCTGAGACTTAGACAAACATCTTGGAAAAATACAGTCTTGTGTGCATCCCACAGTCAAAGCGCAGGCACGTATTTATCAGAAACCTATCATGTACCAGATGGCAGAATAAAGTGGTTGTTTAAACACACTGTGACTTAGGGTAACCTGCCATAGCACATTCTCAAAATACGCCGCATGTGTTTCTTCACAGATCTCAACTTAAGTATAGCGATGAATAACTTCTTCAAAATCCTGGTACAACAACATGCCTTTTGTTTCCTACATGTTATCTAAGAGCTGCTGCAGCAAATGCAAGGAAGGAATTAGACCTGGAAATCAGCTTTGCTGAAGACAGTGCTGAAGGAGGAGTTTTCTCTTAAAATGTAGGCCTGCACCTGTGCTGTGGGTGAAATCCTGAGGGACTTGCCTTCTAGAATCTACCCAAAGCACTCAGCTGCCCTCAGGTTGTCTGGCTGCTCTCCTCCACAGCCCAAATCTGTGCCTTTCGCAGGATTCTGGCCCAGGACAGAGCTCTGCCTATGCACAGAGGTGTTGGTCAGGTGTGGAAAGAACATGCTTGTGGCAAAAGAACTGGGAGGTGTAGTGGGTTCTCATTCCCCTATTTCGGGACTTTGTGAGGAAGTTATGTCATGCCACGTGGCCAAAATAATCTTTGCCCAAAATCTGGCCATGAAAAACAGCCCTCACTCCCTGCCTTAGGCATCTGTGTTGGACCTGCTTCCATTCGTGCATTATGGAATAAGCTCAGGAGCTTCACAAGGCAATGGTTGTGGTAAATCTCCTCTATAAACAAAACAAAATCATTTGGGAAAAGGCAACTTGGTCTCTGTTTGCTGTGTACCACTGACTTGTATAGATGTGTCAATATCCTGGCATTCAGAGGATGAACTCCCCAAAACTTTATCAACTTTAATCGTTGATAATCTGCACCAATTTCCTTAGGGTGAGCTTCTCTGAGATTTTGACCAAACCCAGCACCCCATAAGAAAACATTCTTATTGAATTTTGACTCCTATCTTTCCGTAGTTTCTTAATTACTCTTTTCAGTTCCCAAATCTTCAAGTAGAGAGAAAAATGGAAAACATTTCCCATGAAGATTTGCTACAGATTTGATTGTTTTCCCTTCTCTCTCTATTACATAACTGTTTTTCCCTTCACTTGGAAGAAGTGTTATTACTCACATGTGATGCATAATCCTCTCCCACACCTCCCATCTCTGCTTTCCCTCCTGAGCATGATCTACTAAATTTTCTGACAATATTTTTTGAATTATTTTCCACGTCTGCTGATGCTGTGAGGGGAATACAGGCAGCAGAGAGCAAGCAGGTCTCTACTGTCACTCGCCTGTTGTCCGAGGAATTAGGAACTAAATTCTGCTTGCAGAATCTCTACCTCAAACAGAGGCCAAAGCAACTTTCAGACCTCAGCTCACCTTCATTATAGCAGATGTTAGTTGCCAGATTTATTGGTTTGATGCCAGTGTGAGAATCTGCAGTCATGGCTCTCAGAATCCAGCGGGTGACAGTCGGAACAAACTGAGTGGGCTGGATCTGAACGTGACTGCAAGACAATAAACACAGAACTCTCGGTGCAGCTACTCACACACAGTCTCTCTCTAGAGAAAAAAAGCCAACAACTTTTAAATCTGTCAACAATGGTTTTATCAGGAGACAAGATTTCTTGTGAGAAGTACCCCGTTCTGTTAAGCATATGGTCAACAACTCGCTGTGTCAAACGAGCAGTAGCACGTGTCTGGGAAATGCAAAGCACCACAGGATCAATGAAAGCAGAAGAGATATTCAACAACCAAAAATGTATTGGAATGTTCTCTCCTGTCAGTGCAGGGCCCAGCATAAAATCTCAATGTTTTTGATTCCATTCACTCTTTTAACCTACTTGATCATGTTTTTATCATTAAAACAACTTAATCTTTGCCTTATATACATTGCTTTGTAGAATTCTGTTGG
>NW_008238372.1:2469704-2479486 GCF_000691975.1 Corvus brachyrhynchos | reverse complement strand
TAAAATGGTTTGCCATTATCTAAAGGTTCCCTTTCCTCCTCCCCAGCTCTGAGAATTAAAGACATTTCCTTCAGGTGTTTGCCAGAAATATACAATGGTTTGGGACCAAATGACAAAGAATGGTATCTCAACACTCTCTTAAGCCTTGTGCTTTGTGACCTCTTTGGTTTCATTTTTCTTCCTCTGTGATTACAGGGTGGTGAGGAAAAAAATGGGGCAAAATCCAGTATTTTTGTATTTAAATTTTAAAGCGAGGATGGCTGGGTTCTGCAGACTCTTCTCAGGTTTGTGCTTTTTAGGACAGGGGTTTGTAGGGGCTGAGGAGCCTCTGGCAAGAGAAATCCTATGAAACATTGGAAGGGTAACCTTAGAGACACCTGGGATCTGATGTCTCTAAAACTGGAAATCACAGAGAGGAGAGTAATTCATCAAGGGCTATTTGGTCATTAATTTTCATGCCAATTATACCAGAAAGAAGAGAAAGCAAGTCGTATTATCAAGATCAATAGTCGGATGGGATTAACTGAGTTTTTTTTTTCTTCACCTAATTTATAAACAAATGTAACACATGGAATTATCGATAAATGGTGGTTTTGATATTAATACTCCATTCCTATTCCATTAAGAGTACTAAATAGGGTTGCTGAAATAGCAAAATAGACCTATACTTTAAAATAAAGCAATGTTTATTAAAGAAATTGAAAAGAAATAATTCAATAATTTAAACCTAACAATGTCTAAAATATAGAGATGAATAACACTTCATGAGGTAGAAAGGTAAATGAGTGGAAATATGCATGTTATTGAAATATATCTGTCACCAGTTTTAATAATATTTCCATTTTTTTTGCCCAATATTCATGTAGTGGTGAACTTTCTGGTCTATGACCAGGTCTCTTGGGCACTGCAGTAATTAGTAATGAATTAGTAAAAGAAATAATGAGTAATGTGGAAGCCAACATCTTCAGCAAGAAATAGGATTTTATCGTGACATTATTTAGCCTATTACTAAGAGCACAGAAAACTTCAAAGGATATTTTTATCCCATAGTTGCAAGACAAGAGTAAGTCATTATTGAGATAATTTAGTAATCAGACTTAAAGGGATAATAGAATAAAATGTATTTATTTAGTGAAGAAAAGTTGTCTCAAACAATATTGTTTTCTAATTATTATCAAAGATCTTTAAAAATAAAGAAAAA
The DNA here is from genome assembly GCF_000691975.1 of Corvus brachyrhynchos. Lineage (NCBI taxonomy): Eukaryota > Metazoa > Chordata > Aves > Passeriformes > Corvidae > Corvus > Corvus brachyrhynchos. The sequence continues at coordinate 2,478,285 of NW_008238372.1, read as the reverse complement.
AAGAAAATAAATAGAATGCATAGTGTAATACAGTCAAATTAAGACAGTTAAATCTCTTAAGAAATATTCTTACTGAATCAAAGCATAGGATTTAGAAAGAACATTCAAGGTTGTTTGCCAGTGAGTGCTCAAGGTCATAGAGCATCTTTGTGTGCATATTCCAGAGAAGGTAGAATAATTTTCAGGAGGGTTGAATTACAATAACTCTGTTTTGTGTGACTGTCAAAATGGCTACAGGAGCTCCAATTTATTAGAGGATTTGTGTTAAAAATAATGGAAGGTAAAAAATGAGTTCGGTTAAGTGCCATACAGGGAGAAAGTTGAAATTAATTAATATGAATATGGATTAAATGCTTGCAGGAAGTGTAGTCAGGTGTGGTGCTGGTGTTGTTCTGGAGATTAGAGATGCTCTCCCAAAGCATCGTCAAATGCAAAGCCCACATGACAAAAAGCAATAAATACTGACCAATTTAAGGTGCACAAAAGAGAAAAAGAAAAAAAAAAAATCCCAAACTCTGAGCTTTTGGTATTTATTGAGGGTAATCGCTACCTGTTTTAATTATTGAGCAAGAATGGAAATGCAGCAGGATTCAAAGGAAGGGGGTATTTGCACACATTGAATGGCTTCCATAAATAGAAATGCAGAACACATTGAAAATGAATGTAAGAATGGGTCCTACTTTTTTATTCAACACAGCGCGAAGGTTTAGAGCAAGACTTGGAATTATGAGGAAATTCTCCTTCCTTTGCCCCTCAAGCACACAGATGAGAGCTGTTATAAGAGGCAGAGAGGTGTTTTTTTCCTTTTGCTTGTGTTACTTGATATGCAAACGCACATCAGAAGATGGGTTGGGAATGAGCTAAGCTGAACTTGTAGGAAAAGAAGGACACAGCCATGTTTAAATTAGTAATTAATTGCATTGTGGTTAATGCCACAGTAGTGTGACAGCACTATGACTAAGGAATATGGCTTTAGTAGGGATAAAACCTTCTGTTTCCTGATAATTCTTTGACCTTTAGAATGAAAGGCAACCCTAAGAAAATAAACTCAAAAATATGACATAATACAGAGTACTCTTAGGTTAACACACTGCATGTTATTGTCAGGCAAACATACTGCAAGAGTTATGACTTCTTTGTGCTTTAGCAAAAACATGACCAATGCACAAGGTAAATTAGTAAATTAAGTTATGATCAAATTCAGCCTAAAAAACAAAATGCAAACCATGTCTTCTTATGGTTGCCACATACTCCATGTGTTTTGTGTGTGTAATACAGACAATTAAATTAGTTACTAAAGAAAATTTGTCTCAGATATCAAATGTAAATCCCATAATCTGGCCCGATTATTGTTTTCCAGAGAACTGGAGGTTGCTTTGGAGTAGCCTCTTTTCTCTTTTGGTTTTCTCATAGTCTTCTCAGTTAATACATGGACTGAGAATTCTTCACAGAAATCTGTGAAGGCATGCTAAGGGTATTGATTTTGGATATTCCTGAATTTGTAGAACTAGGATTTGGATTCCAGTCAGGCCACTGTTCCAGAAGAGCAGTTTTTTTCACTCCTCAAGGACAAATTTTTTACATCCTTTGAAATTCCCAGCGGAGTTTTTTAGCAATAAATATTGACTCCTCTTTGTCCTTTGGACTAAATTGCAATTGCCCCTCTCTTAGACGTCCTTGCATTTTGTCATGTGATTGTTGGTGTTTTCCTTTGTCAGGAAAGCACCAAACCCACAGGTCTCTTTCCCACCAGTTCATCTTTAATCACATGGGGACAACCTCCTGCTGTGCCTTGAAGATTACCTTCCTGAAGAATCTTCAGCCTTCCTGGACTTCTTTGCCCTTCAGCATAGCCTCTCCTGTCAACCAGGCTCCTAAAAAATCTGAAGTCTGCCATCTGGAAGGTCAAGGTAGACACTGTGTGGATCCCCCTCCTTACTTCTCCAAGAATTGAGCAAACTCTATAATTTGATTAACTCTGTGCCCCAAATGGCTTCCAACCACTAAATCCTTTTCTGTCCACGAACAGGAGGGCACCTCCCCTGCTTGCTTCCCTCACCAGCTGTGTCAGGAATTACCTCCCACACATTCCAGGAACCCCCTGGACTCTTTTCTTTCCACTGTGTTGTTTTTCCAGCAGACATCTGGTAAGCTGAAGTTTGTAGAGAACAAGGGCTAGCAATTATGAGACTTTTCCCAGCTGTCCACAGAATATTTCACTGATCTCCTCACCCTGGCTGGGTGGTCTGTAACAGAATCCCACCATTTCTGCTTTGGCCTTTCCCCAATTTCTACCCATAAACACCTGACACTGTCTTTGCCATCATTTAGCCCTAGGCAGTCAAAACTCTCCCTAACACGCCCCACCACCTCTCCTTCCTTTCACACCCCTTCTGAAGAGTTACAGCCATCCATTGCAGCATCCCAGGTGTGCAAGTCAACCTCCCATGTTTCCACAATTGCAGCTATATCCTGGTTTTCCAGCTGTGCAGTGGCTTCTAGCTCCTCCTGTCTGTTGCCCATACTGTGGGCGCTGCTGCAGATGGATTTCAGCTGGGCTATTGATGCTGCCACCCTTTTTGGTGGTGACCATTCCCATACTTGAATAACCTTTGTGCCTGCTGCCACATGGGTTTCCTTCCTCTACCGTGACTAACTCGGCAGACAGAAGGACCTCACCATCACCATTCCTCAAACATCGATGTGCCACCCCAGGCTTAGCTCTAGTGAGCCTGGTTTAACCCCTTCCTCCATCAAATCTAGTCAAAGCTCTTTCAGTGAGCCCTGTTAGCTCCTGCACAAAAATTCTTCTCCTGCTTTAAGACAGGTGTGCCCTGTCTGTCCCATAGACCAACCCATGAGTAAAATTCTGACAGTGACACCAGGCTTGGGGCCAGGTGTGGATCTCTGGACTCTTCCTGTTTTCTCCCTCATCATTCCCTGCAACTGGAAAGATAGAGAACACTACTTGTGCTCCTGATCCTTTAGTCAGTAGACCCAAGGATCTGAAGTCTCTCTTGAGCCTTCTTGTTGCAACTTGATCAGTCTATTGAAAAAGATCATCATGGATAGTAATCTGAGGGCTGTAGGAGAGCAGGAAGTTTTAACCCTGGCCCCAGGGATGCAGCAGGCTTTCCTGCATATTGGACCTTCTGTTCTCCTCAGGAGAGAGTCTCCTATGACAATGACCCTTTTTTTTCCTTTATGGAAGAAGTTTTGATGCAGAACATGGATCAACTTAATCTTGGTGACTCCTCCAGCTTAGATGAATCATTGTCCTCCTCATTGTCTGGTTCCTCATCCACTGCAATCACTTTTCATTAACACTCCTGGCATTTTCCTGGATAGCTTTGAAAATACCTGAAACAATATTCTTATTTATATTGCTAACAAGAACTCAAATTCTCACTTTTTACTCCTCATTTTTACAAAAATTTCTCTGTTTAGTAGTAAATTTGTCCTGCGCAGATCCATATTAATCACTTCCTCTAGAAGCCCCATGTTTGCTGCAGTCTGAGGGGCCTCTCTTACTGAGGCAATAAAAACATGCAGGTCTCTATGGTGAAAGGTACACAAGGAGAGATATAACTGTTCTCATAACTCCAGAACGGCAGGTCTGGAGCAGAACTGGGTATAAAAATGAGACTCTGCCCATAGCAAGATGTCTTCATGCTCTAAATTTGTATCCTCTGCCATATCACAGAAGAAATTGGTAAGATAATGTATTGAGCTTGCAGGACTTCCAGCAATATCACATCACGGAGTTTTGCACAAAGGTAAAGTTCCTGTAGGAGAAGAACCTGGGAGTGTTGACTGGTCTCTTAAAACAAAACCCATTTGTGCTTCCATGGCTGTGTGACTGTAGAACAAAAAATCACTTCAGTGTTTACCAAACTAATCTCAAAATCTGGGAACTTGTGTGGAAATAGCACTTCCTTGCACGTGTTTTTGAGTCACAGGAAGAGTGGCAGACTGGATGATTGGTTCATAAACAGAAAAACTTTCTCCTAGATAAAGTGGAACGACTGTGTTAGCAATTCTTTGTGGTTTGGAGGCCTGCCTGTAGCCAGCCACATCATTTGTGGCTTCCTGGGTGTATTTGGAAGTGCTCCTCATAAAAGGTCTCATTCATTTTGGTACACAGAAGCTTGAATCAAAGCATTCTTTATACAACTCTTGAAAAGATGCTGTTGAAGTTGTGCTTTAAGAATAATCTTTGGTCCACTGTATCAGAGCATAAATGGAACAACACAACCACCTAAACAGCCAAAGTTTAAATTTGGGCACAGAAAGAAAAGTGGAAGAGTGAAAGACTGTCTTTTCCATCTTCCAGGGTATTTTGAAGAGACTATTAGTGATCAACAACAATTATGTATCTTTCGCCTAGAAAAGAAGATTTGCAGACATCTAAGGGCTCTATCTTAGGTTGCAAGGACACAAAATAATAAAAAACCCATACTGACCTTCATATAAAAATGACAATGGCACATGAGATTCAATTTGTTACAGGCATACGTGATTTAGATCTGGCTGTTTGCTTGCTTGCTAGCTCATCTTTTTTAAGTCAAGAATGATAAAATTTCATATTCAACAGAAGTTTTTGTACCAGTGACATCACAGGAGCCTTTTCATAACAATTTCCCAGCTCTTGATGTGTGTTATTCCAATGACTTCATACCCACTCTGCATTCTGGGCACTGGGTGGGCTGAAGCCCCTGCAGAGAGGGAGACATGACAAGGACAGGGCCTGATGAAACATGAAGCAGGCAGACTGGGAGCAAGGCAAAGCTGCCTCCAGGTAAGATTCCATCCCAGACTTGTAATAAAATCGTAAAATCCTACAATGGTTTGGGTTGGAAAGAACCTTAAACCTCATCTGATTCCACCCCCTGCCACAGGCAGGGACACCTTCCACTATCCCAGGCTGCTCCAAGCCCCATCCAGCCTGGCCTTGGACACTGCCAGGGATCCAGGGCCAGCCACAGCTTCTCTGGGCACCCTGTGCCAGGGCCTCCCCACCCTCACAGGGAAGAATTTTTTCCATAAATACCAACTTCCCCCAGATCATCTGTGATTGAAATAAGCCTGGTGAGCTGGGTGTGCCCACAACAGCCTGTGGATAACCACTGGCTCAAGAAACTGGGGAACCTGACTTTTACCAGTGCAGAGTCTTTGAAGTTGCAAATGAACCAGTCCCTGAGCAAATGCCCCCAATAGCAGAAGAGGGAAGTCCTTCAGCACATCCATGTTCTCTGGGCAGCATTTTTGCTTTGCCTGGGCGATGGTTTGAGCAACTGCTCATTTGTCACACATTGCAACTGGAGTGACTCCAAGGAAGCTGGGAGATGGTCTCATTGACATCTGGTTGCTGACATATTAACGAGGACTTTGGCCTCTGTTTCTCACTTCCCTTCCTGAAATTATTATATATCAAATGGCACCAGCACAAGGAACAACCAAACTTTACAAGTTCTTGCACAATCAGGAAGTGTAAGAGCTGGTTGCAATTCACAGGGTATTCCTACTCTATTGCATGATAAAATATACTCTTCTTCTTTTTTTCTTTTTTTTTCCCCTTTTTTTTGTGAAAATGTTGGTAGAAAAAGAGCCTGCAATTTGATTCCTTCAAGTGTTTGTGTTGGGAGAGCTCTTGTCGCATATGTTCACAGAGAGTGAACATAAAAGGGGCCCGAGGATAGACAAAAAATCTGTTTGACTATCTGACAAATAGTTACAGAAACATTTTGCATATTTACCCATCTTCTAAGAGAAACATATTGCTGTGCAACAAAAATGTGTTTACTGTAAAACGACATAGACAGCAGCACTCAGAACACACTTGAAAGAGTTGGATTTTGTAAGCAGCTCATTTGCATAGAAACACAAGAACATTTGAAGCCTCAGAGACAGCATCAAGGAAGAGAAGACATCCACTGGGACCAGTCTGCATTAACCTTCTTTTCCTCTCAGGACTGAATATTTGTTTAACTATTACAACAATTCATAAAATCGTTCCATATCCTTAAAAGTGCAGTAAGTTACTGCTTTGCTACCACATTACTCTAAATTCCTCTTGGACTGGTGCTAAATTTATATAACTTTGTTGTATCACTGGCAACTTATATTTCTATAATTTAATGCAAAATAGATTCATTCTCACTTATGGGGTAGTGCTTCTTCTCAGTTACAGCCTGAGACCTGCTGATTTTTTACTGAGTTATCCTGATAGATGGTTGGCATTCATATTCATTTTTTTCTCTCTCCTCAGCCAGGCTGTGCCTTGGTGAGGCATCAAACCAAAGCCAAATTGATGTAGCATATTCAAATTTCAACCTTGTTACTGAAGAGAATGCCAAGAGCTTAAAAAAATGTCAGGCCCTTGAGATGGAAGAATAAAATGCTGGAAAAGAAAACTTTCAAACTCAGCAAGATGATGACTTTTACCTCTGGGAGTTCTATGTAAAAACCTCTAAGTAGATAAATGAAAGATGTCCTCAAGCACTAATGATAATAGAATGGTAAATGTAGCTATTATGATGCACATAAAAAACATGAAAATAATTTCATGGTGCAATTAAGTGGCTAAAATCTTTCTTCCCAATCTAATACTTTAAACAGCTACATGAGAAAAGAAGCTTTGGAAACCTAACCAACAGAGCAAATTTTGGTTACGTTTAGCTAATGGGAAATTAAATATATTTTGGTCAGGGATTCATCAGCAGAAAAGAGAGATTTTTCACCTCTGGATAGCTCAGACCACGCCTGAGTTTAGAGCTGAAAATTGTTGCCCTTTCTATGTAGCTGTGTAATACTTTCTCTAATTCCCTGTGTAGTAAAGACAAGCTTTATCTGCTGGTTGCAGTGCTAGAGGTTCAGGTTTCCTGTTGATTTGATTGTACAGCTATCGGACTTGCAAATTTGAACTTAAAGGTAAAAATAGAAATCACTCTTAAATATTACTCTCCCAGGAAGCATCTCGATTTTTCAGTGGTACTTGCAGAGGCTGGTGCTATCCCTGATTTATGTCTTAAAAAGTGACACTAGAGCTGTTTGAGGCTAAAAGAAGACTGGGAGCCAATCAGGCCTAGCACGGCCAAGTGCTAAAATGGTGCATGGTCATGGTGGATACCCAATACCCAATTCAGGTGTTAACAACAGAATATCACCTTTATTCAGTTACTCACATACCTCTGTGCTGGATCTGGAGAGTTTTCTGGGCTCTTGGAGCTTCTCTGCCTCCTGGACTGCCCCCCCTGGGTGCTGACGGTGGGGGGGAGCTGTGGTGGGGAGCTGAGCTGGATCTTTCTGAGTCCCAGAGGATTTTCGGAAGCCTTGTTGTCCCATCTGGGGTGCCAAAGAACTGATGCCTTAAGAAGCGTCCTAGACAGAGACTAGAGAGGAGTAAGGGAATAAAAGTAGGTATTTATTTGAAAGGCCTTCAAAGGTACACCCTGAGGAGCCTGAAGCTATTCTCAAAATGGACCCCAAAATGGACAACAGGTCACGAGTTCTTCACTCTTTTATAGGTCTGGTTCATTTGCATATCAGGGTTAATTCTCCAATTAAAGCTTCAGTTTTCCCTTCAGCTTACCCCCCCCTTTGAGGCTCTTTGGTTTATACTTTTGGCCTAGGACAGTCTTGGTGTCCTTGGAAAGCAGGACAGGAGAGGCTTTGTTATGTCTACCTAGCATGAGAGAGCAGAAATTAACAGGCTACAAGAAACTTCAGAGTGACACACCAAGCAGTACAGGATTTGAAAAATATAAAGGTTGAAACCTAAGGTGTCATTGGAGAAGATGAGAAACAGCAAATTAATGTAATTGCAAGAAATACTCACATTGGTGTGCATGATATGGGCACAATATTCTGATGACACCTAGAAATGGAATCAGTACAAAAATTCCAGCTTTTCTATGTCTGTGGAGATCTAGAAGAACAAATTGAACTATCACCTATTGGAAGTAACAGAATATTAGCAGTGGCCCTATTTTGGGATAGGGACAAACAACTGGGTTAGCTTTCATGTTCCTTTAAAGCTGTGTTTTTCTAGGACACAAGGACATTTCTACAGCTGTGCTTTCTTAATTCCTAATAATCACATAACAGTTAAAAAAGATGTTCAGTATATCTGATAACAACTGTTCTGTGTCCAAGTAACTTTATGGAGACAGTCTAAATCATAAGATAGGAATAACAAAGATGAAACATAGATAACCTAAAACCAGCCAAGGAAGGGCAATTAACACCTCTGTTACCAGTAGCACCAGTGTCCCAAGGGGATTTCTTTTTTTATTTACAGGGTACATCTTGTCTGCACCAGCAGTGCCACGTGAAATGGAGTTCTAGCTGAGAGACATTTCATTTAGAGCAAATATTGAAACTTTACAGATGCTTGCCTGCAGCTGTACAGCAAAGACAAACAGCCTCCAGACAAGCCAGCCCCTCAGAGCTTTTCACTTACTTGGTTTTAGCAAGGTAATATGAACATCTATGCAGATGGGAAGCCAGAGCTTGGATGAGATATTAATAGATCCCACTGGGAATCAGGGTCCTGATGCTGCCAGAAGCAAAGCCCCTTCAA
>NW_008238372.1:2460637-2469656 GCF_000691975.1 Corvus brachyrhynchos | reverse complement strand
AGGGAACAAGATCTGTCAGAGCCCCACCTTGGCAGTGTCACGAGCTAGAAGGAGGAAAGAGGGCTGTGCAAATACCTATGGAAATAACGTGTGGGAGGAAAAGAGGAGGGGAAGCCTGCTCTGTCTCTAAAAGCCCAAGATACATTTTACAGATGAAATTTTGCTTCTGCGGAGAGCATTTGTATCCCAGAAGAGGAAGTGACCCAGTAATGTGCACTTACAGCCCAGAAACCCAAACCCTACCCTGGGCTGCATCCACAGCAGCGTGGGCAGTGAGGGAGGTGATTCGGCCTCTCTGCTCTTGAGAGATACCACCTGCAGAGCTGCCTCCAGCTCTGGTGTCACCAGCATGGGATAGAGGGGGACCTGCATGAAGGTGATCAAAGGGCTGGAGCACTTCTCCTGTGAAGCCAGGCTGAGAGAGTTGGAGTTGTTCAGCCTGGAGAAGAGAAGGCTCCAGGGAGACCTTGGAGCAGCTTCCAGTGTCTAAAGAGGGCTACAAAAGAACTGGAGAGGGACTGTTCACAAGATCATGTGTTCATTATCGGAGAAGGAGGAATGGCTTTAAGTAGAAAAAGGGCATGGTTAGATCAGATATTAGGAAAAAATTCTTTACTGTGAGGGTGGTGAGGTCCTGGCACAGAGAAGCTGAGGATGTCACATCCCTGGAAGTGTCCAAGGCCAGGTTGAAGCTCTGTGCAGCCTGGGATAGTGGAAGGTGTCCCTGCCCGTGGCAGGAGCCTGTGGCCCTTGCCTCTGCACCTCCTCACTTCTGTGAGGATGTGCTCCAGTCCCAAACAGCTGCCAAAGCACTTATCAAAAGATAATAACCCAACTGCAGCTTCTACCTGCCTTTGTCCTTATCAACAGTGCCATTCTCAAAGCCACCTCAGCCTCTCTAAGGAGAGGGGATGCTCCAGGAACCTCCCTCCTCTCTGCTGACGGCCCCCAGTGTGGGCTGATGAGGTTTTAACCTCTAATCTGGTGTGGGAGTTTGATAGACAGGCTCCAGCTCTGACACAGGAGGCTAAAAGCCTTTGAGGAATATGACTATCTGCTTATTAAGCCTGTCCTATTCCAGCCAAGGAGTACTCAAACTAATCCCTGGTAATAGCTACAGAAAGGGTCACTGCTTGAAAGAAACAACGTGATCCAGTGTTCCCTTGTGTTCTACTTTTCCAGCTTCTTTTTTTTCCCTTTGAACTGCAAGACTGTGGGCAATAGGGATAATATTTCTTCATGTATGTGGAAAATACCTTACTAGGAAAACTAATTTATTCAGACAGAAATATCTTCCTTTTCCTAAATGTGCAGAAAATCAAATGCACAGTGGAGCAGCAAAAAAGAGGGTCTTCCTTGGTTACAGTTTATTGCAGTGAAATTCCCTACTGTGCCAGAAGTAATGTCACAGTAATGAGTAATGTCACAGAGGTCCCGGGTAAGTGCAAGTTTTGGGTGAATATCATGCTATATTTATTGTGAAACAGAATCACTGCTCTTAGGAAGGTTGAAAATGAGCTTTCCTACAAAAGAGTGCATTTTTCTCCCTTGCAAATACCATGCATTTTGACATGTTGATAGTTGAAGGGAAAAAAAAAGGACTTGTACATCAGGAATATCTAAATTGATTATACCATTTCTGCTACGGAATATTCTGTATGTCAAGGATCACCTCTGGGTGGTCAGAGCCACAAAATGCCTCAGCTGAGCTGGGAATAATCTACTGGAATGTTTCTTCACTGAAGTTGCAGTCAAACAAAGGTATTTTGGTTTCAGAGCCAGTACAGTAAACCAAAGCAGAATCTGAAGTTCTGTTGGTTTCCTGCAGTGCTTGTAACCCTATAATCTGCATGGGGGGATTTTCACTTCCCTTTATAAATATGCCTGGAAAATCACCATTTTCTGCAGTCCCAGATCCATCATTTCCTCTGTGGCCAGGGATTTTCAGGGCTTATATGATTCCAGTACAGGTCAATGACCCAAGTGCTGAGGCTTATTTCTCTCTTACGGATAATTTAAAAATTGTCTGATACGAAACAAAATCAAATTTTGAAACCATTGAAAATGTTTACTATCCATTCAGCATCTTAAAAACCTTGTTTGCTGTTTCCCTGAGGTGCTGGCATTTATTTGATGATTCAGCAACAGCCTCAGTGGTCCAAGCCCACAGACATTGGGGTGAGCTGGTTTTCCAGCTTTCTCTGCGTGTGTTTGTGTGTAAACCTGTGTGTGTGCACACCTGAAAGTATCAGCACCTTTGGCGCTGCATCAGCAGAAACATAATTCATTCTGTCACCTATTTGAGAAGCTGCTGTAAAGGGTGTGTAAAAAACCATTGGATAAATACATTTTGTGCCATAAAACTCTATCACCTGCAAAGGCAGGTGTTGATGCTCCAGGAATACACACACACACACACCACAGACAGTGTTGCAGACTGCAGAAACCTGGAGTGTTTGTGTTTCTTGTAGCCCTTCCTTTAACATTTGATTATTTGTTTGGGGCCAGCATGTTGCTGATGCTTATCTATATATTGACAAGATTGGTTCCGTGTAGAGAATTTGCCTGTATCTAACTTTGTTTGCAAAGACTATTTCAAGATGATGCCAGTGGGGGTGGGGACGTGAGAGGAAGAGAGGGAGAGAATATTTTTAATTAGTTTTGTGTAGGCAGGAGGGAGAGGACAGACATACACTGTAAATGTATCATATTTTTTTACATTTTTCTTGTGATCTCAAGCAGCAAACAGCCCAATCACAGCAGCCCAGCAGCTTTATTTGTGCTGTTTTTGGAAGACTTGGCGCTGCTAAGCACCCTTATTGTTGTTCCTGCTTGACATTCCCTGTCCTTGACATCTCCTTTCCCTGGAATCAATGATGACTGCCATCTTAGCCCTCAGGCTCCTCCACGGCTGCTTTCAACTGAGATAGCCTCATCCCTTATTCCTTGCTGCCCTACTTTTGCCCCTCACCACCCCCTCTTTTAAAGTCTACAGCAACTTGAATTCAGCTCGTTGTGGAGAGAGGTTTTGAAAGGAGAGAGCTTTGCGCACCCGGCTGAATCCCTGGTGGAAATTTCCCCGCTCTGGTGCGCGGTGCTGGCGGGGCGTTGAGGGGGCTGGCTGCAACCAGCCTGTGCCCTTCTGCCTGCTCTGACACAGCATGGCAGCTGGAGACCAGCACGACCACTTGCCTGGATAAACACAGTTAAATATTAGAGCAAACAATTTGTGGTACTGATGCCTTTCCTGACGGATGCGGCCAATCCCGAGGTAATCGCGCCCATGGGGGATGAGGAGCTCTGGTTTCTCCTTGGTGCTTGATTACACCCCAAGGACACGATTATCTCATGCCAGTAGTCATCTTTCTTGTTAGACCGTATTGCTTAATTGCAACAGCATAGCAAAAAGTAGGGGAAAAACAGGGGAAAGGGAAAAAACCAGACATCAGGTGAGATATTGCTGAAATCGTCGAAAGAGACAATGATAGTTTGGGAGCTGCTGGCTATGTATGTTAATTAACCCTTCTCAGTGGAAATCCACAGAGCTGTACTTTCAAGAGAGGTCTCCCCCCGCCTCTCACACACGCAGAGATGTGGTGTACTCTCTCTCGGTATCTCATGCACTGCTCCAGGCTCTTGATGTCAAAGTATACCAGCTGAGAATGTAGGATAAGAACAGCCGTAGGCTCTTCTCTGGTCCTCAAGACATTTCAAATCTATACTTTCCTGGTTAGCATAATACCCTGCTTCATCAGGAGCACAAATATTTTTTTTCTCCTGGTCTCCAAATGGGCAACTTTTACAGCAGTACGTGAAAAGCCTTGAAATAAAGAAAACAGAGAAACAGAGAAAATTCACTTGGGAGTGTGGAGCTCTAACCTATATTTACTTTTTCCATTGCAAGAAACATTTAAACAATTCCTTAACATTTATAACTGCACATCTATTTGAAATAATTGAAACAGAAACGTTAAAAGAAATTACATTTGGCTAATCCATTTACAATGGTATAAATTGCTTCTCATAGCCAACTGCCAGACTTGCTGTTTTATTTAATAACTTTAATGCTGAGGTTCCCTGAGGCAAGGAGACAGTTATTCCACCAACTGCAGGAGGTTTTACTGAAGTGTCCCCTGGCTATTGTCCAGGGACTGTGGAGGAGCTCAGCTGACAGGTTCACTTGTGTTCCCTGTCTCTGACAAAAATATGTTTTAATGTAAAGCAATTCTAAGTGAAAGAGAAAAAGGTGTAAATGATGCATCCTAGCAAACCAGGCTGTTTTATTAGTATACGATTGTGGCTGGGTGGCCAATAATTTATCACTATAAAGTATGTTTTTATTTCATTTTGAGAGCCAGCAACTGAGCAATGACCTTACTCTGCAGCAGAATCACAAATACATCTCAAATTTAAAGGATTCTCAGGCAGAAATTGTATCCAGTAGGAAAACTTCCAAGCACACTCACTTGATACTCATTGCTTTACAAACTACCACTGTTTCTGTAGCTCTAATTCTCAAATTTAAAGGATTCTCAGGCAGAAATTGTAAACTCATATTCAGTAGTGCCATGGGAGATAATTCTTCCTCCCCTCTCTCCATGATGAGCCGCTGCATTAGTCTGCCTTTCTTTCCAGGCTGTGAGTAAATATGATTTTCCTGGCTCAGATCCCCTTTTTTTCTGTGTGTGTGTGTTGGTTTAAGTGGAGTCCCTCAGTGCAGGGGAGATCAGGATACAGCCCGTTTTCCCTGGCATGAGTTCTAAAGTACTCTCAGTCTCTTTTGCTCCTCCCATGAAGGACAGAGTCAGGCTCAGGCCCACTGTCAGTTGCTGCAGCTTGAGATATGATAGAGGGCCCTCAGGTTTCTCCAAAATCTGAAAAATTGCTGACTAACAAAAATGAATCCAGTTTTCAATAGACTCTGCACATTCAAATGCTGCCAAACTTCATTTCTGAATTTAGAAGAACTTGCACCTTCTTATAATGTGGAAGACTGCAGAACAACCTGTGAAATTATTTTTCAAAAGTCTTATAAAGAGAATACAAAGAAATTAGTAAAATGTACTAAAATATGTGGAATCCATGTTTTTGATTAAAAATGCTTAAACACTGTCAAAATAGCAGAGACATTCCCAGCCAAGTTTGTGTTTTCAAATTGTATTGATCAGAATTGCTAACCATCTATGACTTATATAGGATCATGGCTGCTTCCTTTCATCATTCCTTTCAAAGAAATACATTTTTATTTTTAGGAAACTTGCCCTGAGGCAAAGACTAGAAACTGTTCTCAAGCAGATAGTATAATTAAGGATTGATCTGCACAGTGGGGAGAAGTTGGATGAATCAGACACTGACATTTCCTTCTTTCCACTCTTTCTTATGACTGAGAGCCTGGATTCCTTCCCAACAAAATAAGACACTTAACTATGTAGAAGATGTGGAGTTAGGAGTTTAGATATTCTTGATTGTCAAAGCCACACAGGTATTTCCAGCTGAAGTTTTATTCTCTACATTGTCATTTGCTTTAGCAGAAGCCTCAGGGAAATATTCTCCTGACACCTCAAGCAGGTGCCTGAGGTTGGAAGTGGGATGAAAGCAGGCTGAATATTTTGGTTTGGTTTAGCAGAGGATACCTGTTCTCAATTACCTGGTGTGGAAACAGTGATACATATTCACACAGCAAACCTGTGGTCACACAGGGAGGTCTTTGGCTTGTCTTCAATGCTTTGATTGCCTCCTTTAAACATATTTTTGGATTAAGAATTGCTCAGCAGCATGTCATGATTGGGATCCCCACTGAAGGCATGAAACCTTTTATTTAAATGTCCCAAGTTTAATGCCAGCTCTAAACAAATTTAGTGGAAAAATATGTGAGTCGTGCTGCCAACATTTTTCCACAGCAAAGTCTGGGCTCTGAGGTCATTGTATTTCTGCACATAGGGATATAGGAGATGGATATCTTGTGCCTTGTTCCTTCATGCTACAGGAGAAGACAGGAGCTGAGCAATTTAATCTGTTTTGCCATGCCTGATATTTGTTTTGTTGAAAAGTTATTTCCATAATAAATCAATTAAAGTATATATTTAATGAGCCACCAGGCATTGGGAAAAATTATAAAAAATCATTTGAAATAGTACCTGGTTGAGAAGGCTTAAAACTACACCCCAAAGAAGCAGAAATAATTTGGGTTATGTGCTGCCTATCAAGCTCTTTGTGAGCAATATGAAACTATCTATCAATTATACATAATCATGCTGTCACATACAACAGTGAAATGCAAAAGGCCATAAAATAATGGCACAGAATATCATCAATAACACTTGTGTGCCTTGTCTGACCCAAGAGCGAGATGATCAACAGAGAGATTCAGGTCATTATCTACAAATGCTTATGAAATTCATTTTGGTTACAATGAAGAGGAAACAGGAAGATAAGTCTCAAAATAAATTGGAATTTAATCCAAGAATTCTGCAGATTGACCTGACTCAAGACAGCAAACATCTCGTGCTCAGTGAAGCCTCAAAAAACATCTATCAGCTTGATACAGCTGGTGATATTTTTTACTAATATATCTAATTATTGAATGTTATAAAATATTTTGGTCTTTTCATCAGTGCAACTAAATAAGCATTTCCCTCTAATACTTTTTTTTTTTATGCTGTGAGAACAGGTTCTATCATAATATACTAAATCTGCCAAGAGAGAAGATTCATGAAGAACAGCCTTTCCCCTGGATGAAAGGACATTATCTCTAATGGGCTATTCACAGGAAATTGAAGGAGGAACTAAGTTTATAACTCTGCAGATCCAAGAAATCAAAGTATCCTGAACCCCTTTTGTGAACAGAAGGACAGAGTTTTGGTATTGCTTGCCTGACTCGAGGGAACTCTATGAAGCTTTATGAAATCTCTTTAGCAATACTTTTTGGCACCCCTAATTTGGAGTTTAAGTTCTGAGCTTTCTGGCTTTAAAACGGGCCAAACTTTTAATCTATCAAAGCAGAGAATTTACTTAAGAGACTATGATTATGATTTGGAAAATGAAAATCATTGTCAGCTGATTCATCATTATTGGGGTAATAGTTCTCTTCAGTGCCTGGCCAAGTCATCACTTGTATCTTGATTGCAGTTTCCCTCTGGTGCTGCCTCTCTGGCAATGCAAAGTTTTTTGCACTTTCCAGCTACAGTCGGGGCTGCCACAATTCCCAGGCTGCCAGCTAGACATTCCTCCAGAATATATTTATTTAGTGCCCTGGCAGTTTTTCCACCTTTTTCCCTGCCTTACTTCACGTGTTCAGTTTGTTCATTTGTTTGGTTTGACCAAAGCTACCCCGGCCCAAAAGAAAATCCCCTTTTATGTAACTTTTGTTTCATACTCTGGCACAACCCACAACATAATTCTTGTGCCACCTCTAAATGTCCAAGCTCCTTCTGACTCCACAGATAACATAATATTTTCCAAAATGAGCATGGATACAGTGAGATTTACACATACAAGGTAGATGCAACCCTCCCAAGAAATCACCTGTGTCCCACTGCAAGCAAAATTTCTCCTTTCATCTGTTGGAATGTTGATTCATTTAACTTGTGAACCAAGAGGAAAAATTAGTTGTGTGAAAATGATCCAAATAGAAGACAAGCCTCAGTTCTGTTCAGGAAGGAGGTGGTGGTGGAAAAGTTGCATCAGAAAGGTAAAGCAACAGACCCCAAAAATGGCACCTGGTGCGTCACTGCCTCTAACACTCACTTGTGAAGCTGTCAGCTCTCGAGAAAACAGACTGAGGTGGACTTGAAGAACCCTACAAGTCCACATTTTTACGTCTTTTTGGCTATATTGCAGAAGAAGTATTCAGCAACTTTTTTTTTCTCCTGAAGACAAATAGTTCTTATATGCTAATTTTAGTAATTTTGTTGTTTTACACCACTTTTGTGTTAGTCAATATTGTCCTGACCTTCTGAACACTGTGAAGGAATTTTGTGACTGTGTCTGTATGACTGCTTCAAATGCAGGGCTGTATTTCCTTTTTAAATCTTGTGGGAGAAGGAGACCAGAGGAAACCTGATCCTTTAGAAATGGAGGTGTTCTGACCCATTAAACCAGCAAAGAGGAAATCTGAGGCTAGAGCAGAATGAAAACCTGGTCACAAATTTTGGGAATGAATTCTTTAATGGGGAGTTTTCCTGAAATTCTTTGATAAAAAGGAATTACAAGTGAAATGACTTAGAGCTGTTTCTCAGTCAAGAAGAGTCAATCGAGAAGTTACGATAAGAGCAGAGAGGGTTTACATGGAACTAATGGGAAGGTCTGTGCCACAACAGCCTCTAAATCGCTTTATTTTCCTCATAAGTGAATATTCCTCATCAGTGAATATTCTGCTGTGGAAGAGGCACATTATTCAGTGGGGTTTGGATGTCAGTAAAGTCAGTTTTTTAAGTAAAAGCTTGAGAATCTAGGAAATCAAACTAACCTAGAAGTGGGAGCAAGCTCAGATTTACTGGTGGTGAAAGGTGTCCTAATGGATTGGTTTTCTTGTTCATTGAAAGCCAAAACTTTTTCAGAAATCATTACAATAAATCACATTTCTGGAGTAAAAATTAAGAAGGTTCCTTTGCTAGCACCATGAACAAAGCCCATCTTATTGATTTTTCCAGAACTCAGGATGGACGCAACTTTAATTTTAAATATTGCTTCTCTTTCTAATGTCTTATTTTTATTACATGTGGACCAACCTCATACAAAACATTTTCTAAACTTGTTCTGCAGGACAACTTCTATATTTTTTTTCTTTTTCTATTTCTTTTTGGAATGGGGAGAAAAAAAGCCAAAGTTACAGTATTCTCGGTGTCAAAAGCGTTCATTCTCTTAATAAAGTTATTTCAATTCCCTTCCAGGTAGCCCATGATGAGAGGAGAGGAAAATCCAATTTATTCTGCCTGAACTTTCCCTAAAAACTCCTTAGAACAAACAAAGGTGGTGTGGGAGTGAAACTCAAGCCAAGGACTATTTTGGAGCTGCTCTA
>NW_008238372.1:2454765-2460558 GCF_000691975.1 Corvus brachyrhynchos | reverse complement strand
TCTGGAGGTTGAAGCTTCTCACCCAATCCACAGGGAAGAAACTATTGGAGAAGATGCTCTGAATCCCAGCATGCTTAGGAGGAAGCACAAATTTACTCTACACTTCATAAATTAATTCCTTTGTCTTTTAAAGGAGGCAAATTTTAAATCTGCACCCAGTCACAATCTTTAGAAGAAATTATCACCTTAGTGGATGTGTTCTGACATGGTTAACAACCCCAATGAAGGCAGACCCAAGGTCACTGACTCACTGTGTATTGTTGCACACAAGATATTAATGATAAAAACTCTGCTCGTGGAGCAGTTTGCAATTCCTCATCATGCTGGACCCAGCAACATCAGTTTCCTGGGGAAAAAAAGAAGAAAAAAAGAAGGAATCTTTTGGGCTAGGTGAGCAATCCTGCTTGAATTTTGGTAATGCAAGTGCATTTTGATTGATTACTATGTGGACATCAACCAGGGGAATAATTCACTTCCTTTGGTGTGAATGCCATGGAACCAAGGAGCAGCCAAATCTCAGAGAAGGACGGAGATGAAAAAAAACCATGAACAAATATTCTCTCAGTCCTCCTATGACTTTGGATGGTATGAGGTGACTGAGAGATCACCCATAAAAATGGCAAGAGTGATGAGGAAAATGCAAAAAAGTGTGTGTCCAGCTGATAAAATTTGATAGTTTTTGGCTACCAAACAGTCATCGAGGGTTGTTTTTTGTTTTTTTTGGAGGACTTGTAACAATTCTTGAAGGCGCTCCCCCTCTCAGCTCTGTAGTCAGAAGTAGAATCTTTTCTTCTTTCATCTTTGTTATTGCTAAAAAACGGTGCTGTAAGAAATCAGGATTGGTCTAAGTTTGGGTGTGTTTGCTATTCTTTTGTTTTGTTTGCTTGGTGTTTTTTAATTTTTTTTTTTTAATTGGTGTGATTTGTGTGCAGCTTTTGGAATGAACATTTTCTTAAAATGTGTATTTCCCAGAGACATTTGAAAAATTTTGATATTTAAAAAAATCAAATAAAATGTTGCTGGCTTAAAAACTGTATTTTCAAGGTTAACTCTTCTTGCCTTCCCTGAACTGAAGACCTCTTGCTGGTTTTCACAGTGTTTCCTCAGCTGCTTGAACAGCTGAGTTTGAAGGTGGTGATGTTATCACCTGTAAGGAGAAAGATCAAACCCTCTTCTATTAGATAAAGGCAGAAAAATGTAAAATACACTGATTTTTCAAACCTTGATATGAAATGCATTTGCTCTAATAGAAAGCCAGAGAAACTCAGTGCAGATTGCAGGATGTGGTTTTCAGTCACTCTCAGCTTTGGCCAAACTTTGCTGCCCTTGAAGGAAATGTGATTTTTCCCTGTATCCTCACTGAGTGCAGGGTTTTAATCCTCTATTAGCAACCTTGGGTTATCAACTAGATTTCTGTTTCCATGGCCCCAAAAGGAACTCAGGAAAAGTGGTACTTGTCATATATTGATTTTCTTGGCCAGAACAGGGTTTGCTTATGGCTCTCTGCAGGATGCTGGTGAAAAAACGTGGGGTAGCTCGTGCTGCCCATATTAATATCTGGCTGGAGAGCTTCTGTCTCCTGAGATGTGAGGCTGCAACGTTCCAAAAGCACTAGAAACACATTAATGCACAGGTTTGAGGCGACTCATGCAGCTTCCTCATTTCCCTGGCATCTCAAGGGTTCTTGTTTGCTGGAGCTTCGCGACCAACCTTCGGGGATCTCAGGAGAGCTTCCTTCCTCGGATGTTGTTTTGACAGAACGTGACCCTGAGCAGCTTTTTGAGAGTGTTTCAGGATTAACAAAACAACCAAGATGGGAAATTCAATGGTTTGGGTGTTGCTAAATTAGAGTTGTCTTGGCAATGACAAATAAGTTAATTGGAATATAAAGCGTTTTACTCAAGGAAGAATTTTTGTGGTTCAAAGTGAAAAAATGATGACAAAATCCCATGATAATATATTGAAAGTAAACTGACCTGCTTGCAATGTATGTTGTTAGTCCTATATAAGATCATTTTTTAGAACCTACACAAATATTACTGAGAATTTAAATCCTTAAGGATGGTCATTCCACACAATGTAGCTCAGGGTTTGCTACCACTGTGAAATTTGATTTAAGGGAATTAATAACATAAATGAATGCTCTTAAATCACAAGTACAGCATTCAGGGTCCTGGGACAGAAACAAATTATCCTTAAACAGGCACATGGTGTCTCAAGATAGAGATGAGATCTGTTTCTCTATTGGCTTGCCAACACATTTACACATTGTTGGTGTTTTTCACACTGTGCCTCAGCCAGATAAAAAGATGTCTATTTTTCAGGAAAAAAAACCAACAAAAAACCAAATCAGACATCAACAATTTATTTTAATTCTATCAATGATTTTTCACAATTGTATAGTTGTGAATTTATTGAGAAAATGCACTATTTTACTCTCAAATATATTTTTTTAACTTTTCCATCATTTAGTTATGTTGTTTTGATTATTTGAGTGTTTGGTAAATCACTGGACTTCACTAAGTACAGTGAAAATAATAAATGTACTGTTATTTCTGAAGTCACACCTGGATACAAATTAATTATTTGAATGTTAAAAACATGCTTATCAACAAAACTAGAAAAATATTTAAGAACTCAATGGTAGCTTGGTGAGCTTTCATACAAGTTCTTTGTATTATATATTTTTTTTTTGGGGGGGGGAGGTTGCATTGCCATGTGAATGCTCAGCCTATTACTCAGAGTTTTTCACACATAACCTTTTCATCTCTTGGGTCTGAGCTCCACTGAATTACTGGAGGTTTATGCCAGAGTGATTCCATTTAGTTACTTCCTCACAGAGTCCTCTGGATTTACAAAAGTTTACAGTAAAATCAGTTCGCTGCCTGGGGAATTCTGGTGGAAATGCATCTTGCCATGGTGAAAAGTGCAGGATGTTTGACCCTGTGATGATTTGGGGATTTTGTTGCTGCTGAATTTCAAAACATGTTTCAACATTTGCTTGGTTTTTTAAATGTAGAAAAATCTCTTGTAAAAAGTCTGATAATAAAATTAATTAACCTAATATTTGTTCTGAGCTTTTTTTTATCTCTCTCCTCCTTTGTCACGTTTAATTGCTGTCATGGAATGCACTTCTGGCTGGTCTTTATTTCCTTTCTTCCTGGTATTTGCAATTATTTGTACATGTGTGTGTTTGTGTGAGTGTTGGCATTCAAGGTACCAAGAATGGATTTACGTATCAGGCAACAGAGGAGAGACTTGATAAAATCACTATTTCCATCCCTATTGCTAAATATTCTTGGTGTATTCAGAATAAATATACAATGGCTTTTCTTGATGTTTTTCCTTGAAGACTCAATGGACTTTTTCCTTTCAGGAAAACACAGCTCTGCTTTATTTTGTAAAAATGCACATTTTCCCTGACCTTGGCTAAGCACTTTCTTTTACATGTACTCACTGAAATCACGTCCTTTTGATGAAAATGTTTTTCAGTATTCTTCTTTAAATTTTATAGTAGTCTTCCATAAAATTAAAAAAAAAAATAAACTCCAGATAAAATGCTAAACATTGCAAAGCAGCTGCAGAACAGAACATTCCACTCAGCAATATTGTTTTTTACTGAAGTACACGTATTTTTTCCTTGCCATCACTTTACAGAATTCTAATACAAACAGACTCTTGAACTCCAGTGGAAGTCAAAATAAGATAAACTTCAGTTTTTCTCATCCCCATACCTTGAAAACTGAGATTTTTAGATGATATCAAAATAGAAGTGTGAATTATCATGTAACTGTGAGATAATCTTCAAATTCTCTTGGAGTTTTGGTTTGCAAATCTCTTCATGTTTTGTGCGTTGTTTTTGTTTTCTTAGATTTGTAGTGAAAAACTCTCTGCCTGGTTTCAGACAGTGTAATTAAAGAATCAGTATTTTAGTTCATGAAAGTCTATTTTTAAAAATACAGATAAAGTGAGGCTATAAAACGATGCTATTTTAGAAGGAAGCATAAACAACTAAACAGGTTTCTAGATCAATTAACCTTCCCATAAAAAAAGATAATAAAACTTTTGGAAGCTTCTATTTTACAGTACAAATAGTTACTGTTTCTTGAGAATTTGTTAATTAAGCAAGATAAAATTGTAAATCTTTTCTTCAGAACACACAGCTAAATCATCATTTTAAGAGCTGGGAGCCACTCCCAGTTTTAATCCCAAATCTGAACAGGACTGGGGACTGGGGCAAGACTTTTTGATTTGGGATTGTTTCTGCTGTTTCTTCTGCTGCAATGATATGACTTTTGTCTGTGCGCTGTTGCAGGTTATGGTTTTTGAGATACACACAGTAAGTAAAGTGATGCCAATTTACAGTGCTCAGGTACAATCTTTCCAAGCTGCTTTCCATGAAGCCCTTCCCATCTGCCACTCACTGACACTCGTGGCTGCCCAAAAAGAAAATATCCAACCTTCCTCACCTTCACTGTGAGGGATGCAGCACAGGTTGAACCATTTATCTATTATTTCCTCTTCATCAAGTGGAACATTTGTGTGATTTTCAGTCTCCATAGGAGACTCAGATGTGGTTTCAGTGCTTCCATTGGACCACCTAAAAGGAGTGATGGCCCAAGTGCAGCCAGTGATTATGTGGTGTCATTGTCTAACACCACTGTCACTCTTGGAAATGGGGTTTGGTAATTCACAGATCAATGAGTGCTACAACCCTTCCTTTGTGCCTGAACACAGAACCTGTGTGGGAGCCCAGCCACACATTCTGCTGGAGCTTTTAGTTAACTTTCAGTATGATGATAACTTTCAGATCATTCACAATGATGGCCCTCATTCTCTCTTTGAAATACTGGGCTTGTTTGGGGTCCTTGGAGGAATATAAATCTTCCCATGGCAGACACATTTTGGCTTCTATGCACAGGCTCCTCAGATGCACAGCAGTCTCAGGAGGGAGAAGATAAAAAGCACCATGTTTGTCAATACCTGCTTTGATAGGCAGGATCAACCTTAATCTGACACCTAAATCCTGCCTTGCACCTCTTATCTGATGGAGAATGGAGAGCTCACTCTACTGGCTCTGGGTGAAGGTGGCTGCAAGATTAACTCCAAATATCAGTGAGGGTGTATCTGGAATGTCTCCTCTGACAGAGAGATGTGACCGATTTTGCAGTTAAGGGTGAGTCTAAATAGGAACTGTCATGTCTATGGGGAATCTTTTGGGATTTGAAAGGCAGTTTATCTCAGAGCAAGCTTTTTGTCTGTTTGACTGATCCGAGTGTGTGGAAAAACTTTACCTTGAGGGTGACAGAGCAGTGGAACAGTTTAACCAGAGAGACTGTGGAGTCTCCTGCCTGTGCAGTCAGCTCCAGGTAAACCTGGCTTAGCAGGGGAGTTGGACTGGGTGATGTTCAGATGTTCCTTACAACCTCAGCCCTTCTGTGATTCTGGGATTGATTCTGTGCTTCTGTGACTCTGCAATTCTCTGACTCTGCAAACCTGTGATTCTGTATTCTATGTGTTGTCCTGTCAGAGGAAGTACAGGGCTGTCACAGACTTCATTTTGAGGCCCTGCTTCACCAGCTGAAGCTGGAAATGCTGCTGCTTTTGGTTTTGGAGTTCTCTCTATTGGATCTTGAACCTGATATGGGTGGTGGTCATTGGATAGGCCACACATTCCACTTATTATTATATACTTCTGTGTAAGGTTGTCACTTGTGGCTACAAAAGACTACAAAGCAACAAAACACCTTTGATTTTGTTTTTTACTGTCCACACAAACCACTTGAGCTTTAA